>NW_028270163.1:3801460-4115634 GCF_037043375.1 Chiloscyllium plagiosum | reverse complement strand
CCAGAACACTTTTATCACTCACACATAGAACACTGTTATCACCCACACACCCAACACTGTTATCACAAACACACACAACACTGTTATCACTCACAATAGAACACTGTTATCACTCACACCTGCAGCACATTTATCACCCACGCACACAACACTGTTATCTCCCACACCCAGAACACTGTTATCAGCCACACACAGAACACTGTTATCACACACACACAGAACACTCTTATCATCCACACACACAACACGGTTATCACCCACACACACAACACTCTTATCACCCACACACAGAACACTGTTATCATCCACTCACAGAACACTGTTAGCACACACACAGAACACTGTTATCTCCCACACACACAACACTGTTATCACCCACACACACACAACACTGTTATCACCTACATCCAGAACACTGTTATCATCCACACAGAGAACGCTGTTATCATCCACACACACACACAATGTAATCACCCACACACAGAACACTTTTACCACCCACACACACAACAGTGTTATCACACACACTGTTATCACTCACACCTGCAGCACAGTTATCACCCACGCACGCAACACTATCACCCACACCCAGAACACTGTTATCACCCACACACAGAGCACTGTTATCACCCACACACAGAACACTGTTATCACCCACACACCGAACACTGTTATCACAAACACACAAAACACTGTTATCCCTCACAATTGAACACTGTTATCACTCACACCTGCAGCACATTTATCACCCACGCACAGAACACTTTTATCACGCACACATAGAACACTGTTATCACTCATACCTGCTGCACAATGATCACCCACGCACACAACACTCTTATCACCCACACCCATTACACTGTTATCATCCACACACACAACACTGTTATCACACACACACACAGATCACTCTTATCACCCACACACAGAACACTGTTATCATCCACACACAGAACACTGTTATCACCCACACAGACAACACTGTTATCACTCACACATAAAACAGTGTTATCACTCACACATAGAACACTGTTATCACCCACTCACAGAACACTGTCAGCACACACACAGAACACTCTTATCATCCACACACACAACACGGTTATCACCCACACACACAACACTGTTATCAAACACACACAGAACACTGTTATCACCCACACACAGAACACTGTTATCACCCACACACGGAACACCGTTATCACCCACACACACAACACTGTTATCACTCACACATAGAACACTGTTATAACTCATACATGCTGCACAGTTATCACCCACGCATACAACACTCTTATTACCCACTCCCAGAACATATTTATCATCCACTCACAGAACACGGTTATCACACACACACAGAACACTGTTATCATCCACACACACAACACGGTTATCACCCACACACACACAACACGGTTATCACCCACACACAGAACATAGTTATCACCCACACACAGAACACTGTTATCAGACACACACACAACACTGTTATCACCCACACACACAACATTGTTATCACCCACACACACACAACATTGTTATCACCTACATCCAGAACACTGTGATCATCCACACACAGAACACTGTTATCATCCACACACACACAACAATGTTATCACCCACATCCATACACTATTATCATCCACACACAGAACACGGTTATCACCCACACACCGAACACTGTTATCACAAACACACACAACACTGTTATCACTCACAATAGAACACTGTTATCACTCACACCTGCAGCACATTTATCACCCACGCACAGAACACTTTTATCACGCACACATAGAACACTGTTATCACCCACACCCAGAACACTGTTATCAAACACACACAGAACACGGTTATCACCCACACAGAGAACACTGTTATCAACCACACACGGAACACCGTTCTCACCCACACACACAACACTGTTATCACTCACACATAGAACACTGTTATCACTCATACATGCTGCACAGTTATCACCCACGCATACAACACTGTTCTCATCCACTCCCAGAACATATTTATCATCCACTCACAGAACACTGTTAGCACACACACACAGAACACTGTTACCATCCACACACACAACACGGTTATCACCCACACACACACAACACGGTTATAACCCACACACAGAACATAGTTATCACCCACACACAGAACACTGTTATCAGACACACACACAACACTGTTATCACCCACACACACAACACTGTTATCACTCACACATAGAACACTGTTATGACTCAAACCTGCTGCACAATGATCACCCACGCACACAACACTGTTATCACCCACACCCAGAACACATTTATCATCCTCTCAAAGAACACTGTTATCACACACACACACAGAACACTGTTATCATCCACACACATAACACTGTTATCACCCCCACACACAGATCACTCTTATCACCCACACACAGAACATTGTTATCAATCACACTCAGAACACTGTTATCACCCACACACACACAACACTATTATCACCCACATCCAGAACACTTTTATCACCCATACACACAACACTGTTATCACTCACACATAAAACGCTGTTATCACCCACACACTCAATACTGTTATCACTCACACATTAAACACTGTTATCACTCATACTTGCTGCACAGTTATCACCCACGCACACAACACTGTTATCACCCACTCCCAGAACATATTTATCATCCACTCACAGAACACTGTTATCACACACACACAGAACACTGTTATCATCCACACACCCAACACGGTTATCACCTACACACAAACAACACTGTTATCACCCACACACAGAACATAGTTATCACCCACACACAGAACACTGTTATCACACACACACACACAACACTGTTATCACCCACACACACAACATTGTTATCACCCACACACACACAACACTGTTATCACCTACATCCAGAACACTGTTATCATCCACACACAGAAAACTGTTATCATCCACACACACACAACAATGTTATCACCCACATCCATACACTATCATGCACACACACAACACTGTTATCACACACACACACGGATCACTCTTATCACCCACACACAGAACATTGTTATCATCCACACACAGAACACTGTTATCACCCACACAGACAACACTGTTATCACTCACACATAAAACACTGTTATCACTCACACATAGAACACTGTTATCACCCACTCACAAATCACTGTTAGCACACACACAGAACACTGTTCTCACCCACACACACAACACTGTTATCACTCACGCATAGAACACTGTTATCACCCACACACAAATCACTGTCAGCACGCACACAGAACACTGTTATCACCCACACACACAACACTGTTGTCACTCACACATAGAACACTGTTTTAACTCACACCTGCAGCACAGTTATCACCCACGCACACAACACGGTTATCACCCACACCCAGAACACTGTTATCAAACACACACAGAACACGGTTATCACCCACACAGAGAACACTGTTATCAACCACACACGGAACACCGTTATCACCCACACACACAACACTGTTATCACTCACACATAGAACACTGTTATCACTCACACATAGAAGACTGTTATCACTCATACATTCTGCACAGTTATCACCCACGCATACAACACTGTTATCACCCACTCCCAGAACATATTTATCATCCACTCACAGAACACTGTTATCACACACACACAGAACACTGTTACCATCCACACACACAACACGGTTATCACCCACACACACACAACACGGTTATCACCCACACACAGAACATAGTTATCACCCACACACAGAACACTGTTATCAGACACACACACAACTGTTATCACCCACACCCACAACACTGTTATCACTCACACATAGAACACTGTTATGACTCATACCTGCTGCACACTGATCACCCACGCACACAACACTGTTATCACCCACACCCAGAACACATTTATCATCCTCTCACAGAACACTGTTATCACACACACATAGAACACTGTTATCATCCACACACATAACACTGTTATCACCCACACACACAGATCACTCTTATCACCCACACACAGAATATTGTTATCAATCACACTCAGAACACTGTTATCACCCACACACACAACACTATTATCACCCACATCCAGAACACTTTTATCACATAAAACGCTGTTATCACCCACACACACAACACTGTTATCACTCACACATTAAACACTGTTATCACTCATACTTGCTGCACATTTATCAGCCACGCACACAACACTGTTATCACCCACTCCCAGAACATATTTATCATCCACTCACAGAACACTCTTATAACACACACACACAGAACACTGTTATCATCCACACACACAACACGGTTATCACCTACACACACACAACACTGTTATCACCCACACACAGAACACAGTTATCACCCACACACAGAACACTGTTATCACACACACACACACAACACTGTTATCATCCACACACACAACATTGTTATCACCCACACACACACAACACTGTTATCACCTACATCCAGAACACTGTTATCATCCACACACAGAAAACTGTTATCATCCACACACACACAACAATGTTATCACCCACATCCATACACTATCATCCACACACACAACACTGTTATCACACACACACACGGATCACTCTTATCACCCACACACAGAACATTGCTATCATCCACACACAGAACACTGTTATCACCCACACAGACAACACTGTTATCACTCACACATAAAACACTGTTATCACTCACACATAGAACACTGTTATCACCCACTCACAAATCACTGTTAGCACACACACAGAACACTGTTCTCACCCACACACACAACACTGTTATCACTCACAAATAGAACACTATTCTCACTCATACCTGCTGCACAGTTATCACCCACGCATACAGCACTCTTATCACCCACTCCCAGAACATATTTATCATCCACTCACAGAACACTGTTATCACACACACACAGAACACTGTAATCATCCACACACACAACACGGTTATCACCCACACAAACACAACACGGTTATCACCCACACACAGAACATAGTTATCACCCACACACAGAACACTGTTATCAGACACACACAACACTGTTATCACCCACACACACAACATTGTTATCACCCACACACACACAACACTGTTATCAGACACACACACAACTGTTATCACCCACACACACAACACTGTTAACACTCACACATAGAACACTGTTATCACTCATAGCTGCTGCACATTGATCACCCACGCACACAACACTGTTATCACCCACACCCAGAACACATTTATCATCCTCTCACAGAACGCTGTTATCACACACACACAGAACACTGTTATCATCCACACAAATAACACTGTTATCACCCACACACACAGATCACTCTAATCACCCACACACAGAACATTGTTATCATTCACACACAGAACACTGTTATCACCCACACACACACAACACTGTTATCACCCACATCCAGAACACTTTTATCACCCATACACACAACACTGTTATCACCCACACACATAACACTGTTATCACTCACACATGAAACACTATCACTCATACATGCTGCACAGTTATCACCCACGCACACAACACTGTTATCACCCACACACGGAACACCGTTATCACCCACACACACAACACTGTTATCACTCACACATAGAACACTGTTATAACTCATACATGCTGCACATTTATCACCCACGCATACAACACTCTTATCACCCACTCCCAGAACATATTTATCATCCACTCACAGAACACGGTTATCACACACACACAGAACACTGTTATCATCCACACACACAACACGGTTATCACCCACACACACACAACACGGTTATCACCCACACACAGAACATAGTTATCACCCACACACAGAACACTGTTATCAGACACACACACAACACTGTTATCACCCACACACACAACATTGTTATCACCCACACACACACAACATTGTTATCACCTACATCCAGAACACTGTGATCATCCACACACAGAACACTGTTATCATCCACACACACACAACAATGTTATCACCCACATCCATACACTATTATCATCCACACACAGAACACGGTTATCACCCACACACCGAACACTGTTATCACAAACACACACAACACTGTTATCACTCACAATAGAACACTGTTATCACTCACACCTGCAGCACATTTATCACCCACGCACAGAACACTTTTATCACGCACACATAGAACACTGTTATCACCCACACCCAGAACACTGTTATCAAACACACACAGAACACGGTTATCACCCACACAGAGAACACTGTTATCAACCACACACGGAACACCGTTCTCACCCACACACACAACACTGTTATCACTCACACATAGAACACTGTTATCACTCATACATGCTGCACAGTTATCACCCACGCATACAACACTGTTCTCATCCACTCCCAGAACATATTTATCATCCACTCACAGAACACTGTTAGCACACACACACAGAACACTGTTACCATCCACACACACAACACGGTTATCACCCACACACACACAACACGGTTATAACCCACACACAGAACATAGTTATCACCCACACACAGAACACTGTTATCAGACACACACACAACACTGTTATCACCCACACACACAACACTGTTATCACTCACACATAGAACACTGTTATGACTCAAACCTGCTGCACAATGATCACCCACGCACACAACACTGTTATCACCCACACCCAGAACACATTTATCATCCTCTCAAAGAACACTGTTATCACACACACACACAGAACACTGTTATCATCCACACACATAACACTGTTATCACCCCCACACACAGATCACTCTTATCACCCACACACAGAACATTGTTATCAATCACACTCAGAACACTGTTATCACCCACACACACACAACACTATTATCACCCACATCCAGAACACTTTTATCACCCATACACACAACACTGTTATCACTCACACATAAAACGCTGTTATCACCCACACACTCAATACTGTTATCACTCACACATTAAACACTGTTATCACTCATACTTGCTGCACAGTTATCACCCACGCACACAACACTGTTATCACCCACTCCCAGAACATATTTATCATCCACTCACAGAACACTGTTATCACACACACACAGAACACTGTTATCATCCACACACCCAACACGGTTATCACCTACACACAAACAACACTGTTATCACCCACACACAGAACATAGTTATCACCCACACACAGAACACTGTTATCACACACACACACACAACACTGTTATCACCCACACACACAACATTGTTATCACCCACACACACACAACACTGTTATCACCTACATCCAGAACACTGTTATCATCCACACACAGAAAACTGTTATCATCCACACACACACAACAATGTTATCACCCACATCCATACACTATCATGCACACACACAACACTGTTATCACACACACACACGGATCACTCTTATCACCCACACACAGAACATTGTTATCATCCACACACAGAACACTGTTATCACCCACACAGACAACACTGTTATCACTCACACATAAAACACTGTTATCACTCACACATAGAACACTGTTATCACCCACTCACAAATCACTGTTAGCACACACACAGAACACTGTTCTCACCCACACACACAACACTGTTATCACTCACGCATAGAACACTGTTATCACCCACACACAAATCACTGTCAGCACGCACACAGAACACTGTTATCACCCACACACACAACACTGTTGTCACTCACACATAGAACACTGTTTTAACTCACACCTGCAGCACAGTTATCACCCACGCACACAACACGGTTATCACCCACACCCAGAACACTGTTATCAAACACACACAGAACACGGTTATCACCCACACAGAGAACACTGTTATCAACCACACACGGAACACCGTTATCACCCACACACACAACACTGTTATCACTCACACATAGAACACTGTTATCACTCACACATAGAAGACTGTTATCACTCATACATTCTGCACAGTTATCACCCACGCATACAACACTGTTATCACCCACTCCCAGAACATATTTATCATCCACTCACAGAACACTGTTATCACACACACACAGAACACTGTTACCATCCACACACACAACACGGTTATCACCCACACACACACAACACGGTTATCACCCACACACAGAACATAGTTATCACCCACACACAGAACACTGTTATCAGACACACACACAACTGTTATCACCCACACCCACAACACTGTTATCACTCACACATAGAACACTGTTATGACTCATACCTGCTGCACACTGATCACCCACGCACACAACACTGTTATCACCCACACCCAGAACACATTTATCATCCTCTCACAGAACACTGTTATCACACACACATAGAACACTGTTATCATCCACACACATAACACTGTTATCACCCACACACACAGATCACTCTTATCACCCACACACAGAATATTGTTATCAATCACACTCAGAACACTGTTATCACCCACACACACAACACTATTATCACCCACATCCAGAACACTTTTATCACATAAAACGCTGTTATCACCCACACACACAACACTGTTATCACTCACACATTAAACACTGTTATCACTCATACTTGCTGCACATTTATCAGCCACGCACACAACACTGTTATCACCCACTCCCAGAACATATTTATCATCCACTCACAGAACACTCTTATAACACACACACACAGAACACTGTTATCATCCACACACACAACACGGTTATCACCTACACACACACAACACTGTTATCACCCACACACAGAACACAGTTATCACCCACACACAGAACACTGTTATCACACACACACACACAACACTGTTATCATCCACACACACAACATTGTTATCACCCACACACACACAACACTGTTATCACCTACATCCAGAACACTGTTATCATCCACACACAGAAAACTGTTATCATCCACACACACACAACAATGTTATCACCCACATCCATACACTATCATCCACACACACAACACTGTTATCACACACACACACGGATCACTCTTATCACCCACACACAGAACATTGCTATCATCCACACACAGAACACTGTTATCACCCACACAGACAACACTGTTATCACTCACACATAAAACACTGTTATCACTCACACATAGAACACTGTTATCACCCACTCACAAATCACTGTTAGCACACACACAGAACACTGTTCTCACCCACACACACAACACTGTTATCACTCACAAATAGAACACTATTCTCACTCATACCTGCTGCACAGTTATCACCCACGTATACAGCACTCTTATCACCCACTCCCAGAACATATTTATCATCCACTCACAGAACACTGTTATCACACACACACAGAACACTGTAATCATCCACACACACAACACGGTTATCACCCACACAAACACAACACGGTTATCACCCACACACAGAACATAGTTATCACCCACACACAGAACACTGTTATCAGACACACACAACACTGTTATCACCCACACACACAACATTGTTATCACCCACACACACACAACACTGTTATCAGACACACACACAACTGTTATCACCCACACACACAACACTGTTAACACTCACACATAGAACACTGTTATCACTCATAGCTGCTGCACATTGATCACCCACGCACACAACACTGTTATCACCCACACCCAGAACACATTTATCATCCTCTCACAGAACGCTGTTATCACACACACACAGAACACTGTTATCATCCACACAAATAACACTGTTATCACCCACACACACAGATCACTCTAATCACCCACACACAGAACATTGTTATCATTCACACACAGAACACTGTTATCACCCACACACACACAACACTGTTATCACCCACATCCAGAACACTTTTATCACCCATACACACAACACTGTTATCACCCACACACATAACACTGTTATCACTCACACATGAAACACTCTCACTCATACATGCTGCACAGTTATCACCCACGCACACAACACTGTTATCACCCACTCCCAGAACATATTTATCATCCACTCAAAGAACACTGTTATCACACACACAGAACACTGTTATCATCCACACACACAACACGGTTATCACCTACACACACACAACACTGTTATCACCCACACACAGAACACAGTTATCACCCACACACAGAACATAGTTATCACACACACACACAAAACACTGTTATCACCCACACACACAACATTGTTATCACCCACACATACACAACACTGTTATCACCTACATCCAGAACACTGTTATCATCCACACACAGAAACCTTATCATCCACACACACACAACAATGTTATCACCCACATCCATACACTATTATCATCCACACACAGAACACGGTTATCACCCACACACCGAACACTGTTATCACAAACACACACAACACTGTTATCACTCACAATTGAACACTGTTAGCACTCACACCTGCAGCACATTTATCACCCACGCACAGAACACTGTTATCACCCACACCCAGAACACTGTTATCACCCACACACACAACGCGTTTATCACTCACACCTGCAGCACATTCATCACCCACGCACAGAACACTGTTATCACCCACACACAGAACACTGTTATCACCCACACACTGTTATCACCCACACTGTTATGACCTACATCCAGAACACTGTTATCATCCACACACCGAACACTGTTATCATCCACACACACACAACAATGTTATCACCCGCATCCAATCACTATTATCATCCACAGACAGAACACGGTTATCACCCACACACCGAATACTGTTATCACAAACACACACAACGCTGTTATCACTCGCAATAGAACACTGTTGTCACTCACACCTGCAGCACATTTATCACCCACGCACAGAACACTGTTATCAGACACACACACAACACTGTTATCACCCACACACACAACATTGTTATCACCCACACACACACAACACTGTTATCACCTACATCGAGAACACTGTTATCATCCACACACAGAACACTGTTATCATCCACACACACACAACAATGTTATCACCCACATCCATACACTATTATCATCCACACACAGAACACGGTTATCACTCACACACCGAACACTGTTATCACAAACACACACAACACTGTTATCACTCACAATAGAACACTGTTATCACTCACACCTGCAGCACATTTATCACCCACGCACAGAACACTTTTATCACGCACACATAGAACACTGTTATCACCCACAAACCGAACACTGTTATCACAAACACACACAACACTGTTATCACTCACAATAGAACACTGTTATCACTCACACCTGCAGCACATTTATCACCCACGCACACAACACTGTTATCTCCCACACCCAGAACACTGTTATCACCCACACACAGAACACTGTTTTCACCACACACACAACACTGTTATCACTCACACATAGAACACTGTTATCACTCATACATGCTGAACAGTTATCACCCACGCACGCAACACTGTTATCACCCACACCCAGAACACTGTTATCATCCACTCACAGAACACTGTTATCACACACACACAGAACACTCATCATCCACACACACAACACGGTTATCACCTACATCCAGAACACTGTTATCATCCACACACAGAACACTGTTATCATCCACACACACACAACAATGTTGTCACCCACACACAGAACACTTTTACCAACCACACACACAACAGTGTTATCACTCACACATAGAACACTGTTATCACTCACACATAGAACACTGTTATCACACACACCTGCAGCACAGTTATCACGCAACACGATCACCCACACCCAGAACATTGTTATCACCTACACACAGAGCACTGTTATCACCCACACACAGAACACTGTTATCACCCACACACACAACACTGTTATCACTCACACATAGAACACTGTTATCACTCATACCTGCTGCACAATGATCACCCACGCACACAACACTGTTATCACCCACACCCAGAACACATTTATCATCCTCTCACAGAACACTGTTATCACACACACACAGAACACTGTTAGCATCCACACACATAACACTGTTATCACCCACAAACAAAGATCACTCTTATCACCCACACACAGAACATTGTTATCATCCACACACAGAACACTGTTATCACCCACACACACACAACACTGTTATCACACACATCCAGAACACTTTTATCACCCATACACACAACACTGTTATCACTCACAATAAAACACTGTTATCACTCACACATAGAACACTGTTATCACTCATACCTGCTGCACAATGATCACCCACGCACACAACACTCTTATCACCCACACCCAGAACACTGTTATCATCCACACACACAACACTGTTATCGCACACACACACAGATCACTCTTATCACCCCCACACAAAACATTGTTATCATCCACACACAGAACACTGTTATCACCCACACAGACAACACTGTTATCACTCACACATAAAACACTGTTATCACTCACACATAGAACACTGTTATCACCCACTCACAGAACACTGTCAGCACACACACAGAACACTGTTATCACCCACACACACAACACTGTTATCACTCACGCATAGAACACTGTTTTAACTCACACCTGCAGCACAGTTATCACCCACGCACACAACACGGTTATCACCCACACCCAGAACACTGTTATCAAACACACACAGAACACGGTTATCACCCACTCAGAGGACACTGTTATCAACCACACACGGAACACCGTTATCACCCACACACACAACACTGTTATCACTCACACATAGAACACTGTTATCACTCATACATGCTGCACAGTTATCACCCACGCATACAACACTGTTATCACCCACTCCCAGAACATTTTTATCATCCACTCACAGAACACTGTTATCACACACACACAGAACACTGTTACCATCCACACACACAACACGGTTATCACCCACACACACACAACACGGTTATCACCCACACACAGAACATAGTTATCACCCACACACAGAACACTGTTATCAGACACACACACAACACTGTTATCACCCACACACACAACACTGTTATCACTCACACATAGAACACTGTTATCACTCATACCTGCTGCACAATGATCACCCACGCACACAACACTGTTATCACCCACACCCAGAACACATTTATCATCCTCTCACAGAACACTGTTATCACACACACACAGAACACTGTTATTACAAACACACACAACACTGTTATCACTCACAATAGAACACTGTTATCACTCACACCTGCAGCACATTTATCACCCACGCACACAACACTGTTATCTCCCACACCCAGAACACTGTTATCACCCACACGCAGAACACTGTTATCACCCACACACACAACACTGTTATCACTCACACATAGAACACTGTTATCACTCATACATGCTGAACAGTTATCACCCACGCACGCAACACTGTTATCACCCACACCCAGAACACTGTTATCATCCACTCACAGAACACTGTTATCACACACACACAGAACACTCATCATCCACACACACAACACGGTTATCACCTACATCCAGAACACTGTTATCATCCACACACAGAACACTGTTATCATCCACACACACACACAACAATGTTGTCACCCACACACAGAACACTTTTACCAACCACACACACAACAGTGTTATCACTCACACATAGAACACTGTTATCACTCACACATAGAACACTGTTATCACACACACCTGCAGCACAGTTATCACGCAACACTATCACCCACACCCAGAACACTGTTATCACCTACACACAGAGCACTGTTATCACCCACACACAGAACACTGTTATCACCCACACACACAACACTGTTATCACTCACACATAGAACACTGTTATCACTCATACCTGCTGCACAATGATCACCCACGCACACAACACTGTTATCACCCACACCCAGAACACATTTATCATCCTCTCACAGAACACTGTTATCACACACACACAGAACACTGTTAGCATCCACACACATAACACTGTTATCACCCACACACAAAGATCACTCTTATCACCCACACACAGAACATTGTTATCATCCACACACAGAACACTGTTATCACCCACACACACACACAACACTGTTATCACACACATCCAGAACACTTTTATCACCCATACACACAACACTATTATCACTCACAATAAAACACTGTTATCACTCACACATAGAACACTGTTATCACTCATACCTGCTGCACAATGATCACCCACGCACACAACACTCTTATCACCCACACCCAGAACACTGTTATCATCCACACACACAACACTGTTATCGCACACACACACAGATCACTCTTATCACCCCCACACAAAACATTGTTATCATCCACACACAGAACACTGTTATCACCCACACAGACAACACTGTTATCACTCACACATAGAACACTGTTATCACCCACTCACAGAACACTATCAGCACACACACAGAACACTGTTATCACCCACACACACAACACTGTTATCACTCACGCATAGAACACTGTTATCACCCACTCACAAATCACTGTCAGCACACACACAGAACACTGTTATCACCCACACACACAACACTGTTATCACTCACACATAGAACACTGTTTTAACTCACACCTGCAGAACAGTTATCACCCACACACACAACACGGTTATCACCCACACCCAGAAAACTGTTATCAAACACACACAGAACACGGTTATCACCCACACAGAGAACACTGTTATCAACCACACACGGAACACCGTTATCACCCACACACACAACACGGTTATCACCCACACCCAGAAAACTGTTATCAAACACACACAGAACATTGTTATCATCCACACACAGAACACTGTTATCACCCACACACACACAACACTGTTATCACACACATCCAGAACACTTTTATCACCCATACACACAACACTGTTATCACTCACAATAAAACACTGTTATCACTCACACATAGAACACTGTTATCACTCATACCTGCTGCACAATGATCACCCACGCACACAACACTCTTATCACCCACACCCAGAACACTGTTATCATCCACACACACAACACTGTTATCACACACACACACAGATCACTCTTATCACCCCCACACAGAACATTGTTATCATCCACACACAGAACACTGTTATCACCCACACAGACAACACTGTTATCACTCACACATAAAACACTGTTATCACTCACACACAGAACACTGTTATCACCCACTCACAGAACACTGTCAGCACACACACAGAACACTGTTATCACCCACACACACAACACTGTTATCACTCACACATAGAACACTGTTTTAACTCACACCTGCAGCACAGTTATCACCCACGCACACAACACGGTTATCACCCACACCCAGAACACTGTTATCAAACACACACAGAACACGGTTATCACCCACACAGAGAACACTGTTATCACTCACGCATAGAACACTGTTATCACCCACTCACAAATCACACCCAGAACACTGTTATCAAACACACACAGAACACTGTTATCACCCACACACAGAACACTGTTATCACCCACACACGGAACACCGTTATCACCCACACACAGAACACTGTTATCACTCACACATAGAACACTGTTATCACTCATACATGCTGCACTGTTATCACCCACGCATACAACACTCTGATCACCCACTCCCAGAACATAGTTATCATCCACTCACAGAACACTGTTATCACACACACACAGAACACTGTTATCATCCACACACACAACACGGTTATCACCCACACACACACAACAGGGTTATCACCCACACACAGAACATAGTTATCACCCACACACAGAACACTGTTATCAGACACACACACAACACTGTTATCACCCACACACACAACACTGTTATCACTCACACATAGAACACTGTTATCACTCATACCTGCTGCACAATGATCACCCACGCACACAACACTGTTATCACCCACACCCAGAACACATTTATCATCCTCTCACAGAACACTGTTATCACACACACACAGAACACTGTTATCATCCACACACATCGCACTGTTATCACCCACACACACAGATCACTCTTATCACCCACACACAGAACATTGTTATCAATCACACACAGAACACTGTTATCACCCACACACACACAACACTGTTATCACCCACATCCAGAACACTGTTATCACCCATACACACAACACTGTTATCACTCACACAGAAAACGCTGTTATCACCCACACACACAAAACTGTTATCACTCACACATTAAACACTGTTAACACTCATACTTGCTGCACAGTTATCACCCACGCACACAACACTGTTATCACCCACGCCCAGAACATATTTATCACCCACACATAAAACGCTGTTATCACCCACACACACACAACACTGTTATCACCTACATCCAGAACACTGTTATCATCCACACACAGAAAACTGTTATCATCCACACACACACAACGATGTTATCATCCACAGACAGAACACGGTTATCACCCACACACCGAATACTGTTATCACAAACACACACAACACTGTTATCACTCGCAATAGAACACTGTTGTCACTCACACCTGCAGCACATTTATCACCCACGCACAGAACCCTGTTATCAGACACACACACAACACTGTTATCACCCACACACACAACATTGTTATCACCCACACACACACAACACTGTTATCACCTACATCCAGAACACTGTTATCATCCACACACAGAACACTGTTATCATCCACACACACACAACAATGTTATCACCCACATCCATACACTATTATCATCCACACACAGAACACGGTTATCACCCACACACCGAACACTGTTATCACAAACACACACAACACTGTTATCACTCACAATAGAACACTGTTATCACTCACACCTGCAGCACATTTATCACCCACGCACAGAACACTTTTATCACGCACACATAGAACACTGTTATCACCCACAAACCGAACACTGTTATCACAAACACACACAACACTGTTATCACTCACAATAGAACACTGTTATCACTCACACCTGCAGCACATTTATCACCCACGCACACAACACTGTTATCTCCCACACCCAGAACACTGTTATCACCCACACGCAGAACACTGTTATCACCCACACACACAACACTGTTATCACTCACACATAGAACACTGTTATCACTCATACATGCAGAACAGTTATCACCCACGCACGCAACACTGTTATCACCCACAACCAGAACACTGTTATCATCCACTCACAGAACACTGTTATCACACACACACAGAACACTCATCATCCACACACACAACACGGTTATCACCTACATCCAGAACACTGTTATCATCCACACACAGAACACTGTTATCATCCACACACACACACAACAATGTTGTCACCCACACACAGAACACTTTTACCAACCACACACACAACAGTGTTATCACTCACACATAGAACACTGTTATCACTCACACATAGAACACTGTTATCACACACACCTGCAGCACAGTTATCACGCAACACTATCACCCACACCCAGAACACTGTTATCACCTACACACAGAGCACTGTTATCACCCACACACAGAACACTGTTATCACCCACACACACAACACTGTTATCACTCACACATAGAACACTGTTATCACTCATACCTGCTGCACAATGATCACCCACGCACACAACACTGTTATCACCCACACCCAGAACACATTTATCATCCTCTCACAGAACACTGTTGTCACACACACACAGAACACTGTTAGCATCCACACACATAACACTGTTATCACCCACACACACAGATCACTCTTATCACCCACACACAGAACATTGTTATCATCCACACACAGAACACTGTTATCACCCACACACACACAACACTGTTATCACACACATCCAGAACACTTTTATCACCCATACACACAACACTGTTATCACTCACAATAAAACACTGTTATCACTCACACATAGAACACTGTTATCACTCATACCTGCTGCACAATGATCACCCACGCACACAACACTCTTATCACCCACACCCAGAACACTGTTATCATCCACACACACAACACTGTTATCACACACACACACAGATCACTCTTATCACCCCCACACAGAACATTGTTATCATCCACACACAGAACACTGTTATCACTCACACATAAAACACTGTTATCACTCACACATAGAACACTGTTATCACCCACTCACAGAACACTGTCAGCACACACAGAACACTGTTATCACCCACACACACAACACTGTTATCACTCACGCATAGAACACTGTTATCACCCACTCACAAATCACTGTCAGCACACACACAGTACACTGTTATCACCCACACACACAACACTGTTATCACTCACACATAGAACACTGTTTTAACTCACACCTGCAGCACAGTTCTCACCCACGCACACAACACGGTTATCACCCACACCCAGAACACTGTTATCAAACACACACAGAACACGGTTATCACCCACACAGAGAACACTGTTATCAACCACACACGGAACACCGTTATCACCCACACACAACACTGTTTTCACCCACACACACAACACTGTTATCACTCACACATAGAACACTGTTATCACTCATACATAGAACATAGAACATAGAAGAATACAGCGCAGTACAGGCCCTTGGGCCCTCAATGTTGCGCCGATCCAAGCCCACCTAAACTACACTAACCCACTATCCTCCATATACCTATCCAATGCCCTCTTAAATGCCCATAAAGAGGGAGAGTCCACCACTGTTACTGGCAGGGCATTCCATGAACTAACGACTCGCTGAGTGAAGAACCTACCCCTAACATCAGTCCTATATCTACCCCCCCTTAATTTAAAGCTATGCCCCCTTGTAATACCCGACTCAATACGCGGGAAAAGGTTCATACTGTCGACCCTATCTAACCCCCTAATCATCTTGTACACCTCAATCAAGTCACCCCTAAACCTTCTTTTCTCTAGTGAAAACAGCCCCAAGTGCCTCAGTCTTTCCTCATACGATTTTCCTTCCATACCAGGCAACATCCTGGTAAACCTCCTCTGCACCCGTTCCAATGCCTCCACATCCTTCCTATAGTATGGCGACCAAAACTGCACACAATATTCCAGATGCGGCCGTACCAGAGTCTTATACAACTGCATCATGACCTCAGGACTCCGGAACTCAATTCCTCTACCAATAAAAGCCAGTACGCCATATGCCTTCCTCACCGCACTATTTACCTGGGTGGCAACTTTCAGAGATCTGTGTACATGGACACCAAGATCCCTCTGCTCATCCACACTACCAAGTATCCGACCATTAGCCCAGTACCCCATCTTTTTGTTATTCTTCCCAAAGTGAATCACCTCGCACTTAGCTACATTGAATTCCATCTGCCACCTTTCTGCCCAGCTCTGCAGCTTCTCTATATCCTGCTGTAACCTGCCACATGCTTCCTCACTGTCAACAACTCCTCCGACTTTCGTATCATCCGCAAACTTGCTCACCCAACCTTCTAACCCCTCTTCCAGGTCATTTATAAAAATGACAAACAGCAATGGTCCCAAAACAGATCCTTGCGGAACACCGCTAGTGACGGCACTCCATGAAGAAACTTTGCCATCAACTACTACCCTCTGTCTTCTTCCATCCAGCCAATTTCTAATCCAAACCTCCAACTCACCCTCAATGCCATATCTCCGTATTTTCTGCAGTAGCCTACCATGGGGAACCTTATCAAACGCCTTACTAAAATCCATATATACCACATCTACCGCTTTCCCCTCATCAACCTCCTTCGTCACCTTTTCAAAGAATTCAATAAGGTTTGTGAGGCACGACTTGCCCTTCACAAAACCATGCTGACTATCCTTGATCACATTATTCCTATCCAGATGTGCATAAATCCTATCCCTTACAATTCTCTCTAAGACTTTGCCCACAACAGAAGTGAGACTCACCGGCCTATAGTTACTAGGGCTATCCCTACTCCCCTTTTTGAACAAGGGAACCACATTTGCTATCCTCCAGTCTTCTGGGACTACTCCTGTAGACAAAGAGGACATAAAAATCAAGGCCAATGGCTCTGCAATCTCCTCCCTTGCTTCCCAGAGAATCCTAGGATAAATGCCATCAGGCCCAGGGGACTTATCTATTTTCACCTTTTCCAGGATTTCCAACACCTCTTCTCTACATACCTCAAAGCCATCCATTCTACTTATTTGTGCCTCAGTATTCTCATCGACAACAATGCCCTGTTCCTGAGTGAATACTGAAGAAAAGTATTCATTCAGTGTCTCCCCAATCTCTTCCGCCTCCACACGCAACTTCCCCCTACTATCCTTGACTGGACCTATTCCTACCCTAGTCATTCTTTTATTCCTAACATACCTATAGAAAGCCTTAGGGTTTTCCCTAATCCTATCTACTAAGGACCTTTCATGTCCCCTCCTTGCTGCTTTTAGCTCTCTCTTCAGGTCCTTCCTGGCTACCCTATAACTCTCAATCGCCCCAATTGAACCTTCACGTCTCATCTTGAGATAGGCCGCCCTCTTCCATTTAACAAGGGATTCCAATTCCTTATTAAACCACGGCTCCCTCGCACGACCCTTTCCTTCCTGCCTGACAGGTACATAATTATCAAGGACACTCAATAGTTGCCCCTTGAACAAGTTCCACATATCATTTACACTCTTGCCTTGGAGTCTACTTTTCCAAGCCACACATCCTAAGTCATGCCTCACCGCATCATAATTTCCCTTACCCCAGCTATAATTCTTGCCCTGTAGTACACACTTATCCCTCTCCATCACGAGTGTAAAAATCACCGAATTATGGTCACTATCCCCAAAGTGCTCACCTACCTCTAATTCTAACACCTGGCCTGGTTCGTTACCCAGAACCAAATCCAGTATGGCCTCACCTCTTGTTGGCCTGTCTACATATTGTGTCAGGAAACTCTCCTGCACACATTGAACAAACACTGACCCATCTAACGAACTTGAGCTATAGCTTTCCCAATCAATATCAGGAAAGTTAAAGTCCCCCATAACAACCACCCTATTACTGTCACTCATCTCCTGAATCACCTTCCCAATCCTTTCTTCAATGATTCTAGGACTATTAGGAGGCCTGTAAAAGACTCCTAACAGGGTGACCTCACCTTTCCTATTCCTAACCTCAGCCCAAACTACCTCAGATGGCAAGTCCTCATCCATCGTCCTTTCCACCACTGTAATACTATCTTTGACAAGCAATGCCACACCTCCCCCTCTTTTACCCCCACCTCTGACCCTACTAAAACATTTAAATCCCGGAACCTGCAACAGCCAATCCTGTCCCTGTTCTAGCCATGTCTCCGTAATAGCCACAACATCGAAGTCCCAGGTACCAACCAACGCTGCAAGTTCACCTACCTTATTTCGTATACTTCTTGCATTGAAGTATACACACTTCAAGCCACTTCCCTGTTTACAGGCACCCTCCTTGGAAATTGATGCCATGTTCCTCACCTCCCTACACTCCAGGCCCTGCACCCTGAAGCTACAATCTGGGTTCCCATGCCCCTGCCGAGTTAGTTTAAACCCCCCCCAAGAGCACTAGCAAACCTCCCCCCAAGGATACTGGTTCCCCTCAGGTTCAGGTGTAGACCATCCTGTTTATAGAGGTCCCACCGTCCCCAGAAAGAACCCCAGTTATCCAAAAACTGGAACCCCTCCCTCCTGCACCATCCCTGAAGCCACGCATTTAATTGTTCTCTCTCCCTATTCCTCGAATCTCTATCACGTGGAAACTCTATACCTGCTGCACAATGATCACCCACGCACACAGCACTGTTATCACCCACACCCAGAACACATTTATCATCCTCTCACAGAACACTGTTATCACACACACACAGAACACTGTTAGCATCCACACACATAACACTGTTATCTCCCAAACACACAGATCACTCTTATCACCCACACACAGAACATTGTTATCATCCACACACAGAACACTGTTATCACCCACACACACACAACACTGTTATCACACACATCCAGAACACTTTTATCACCCATACACACAACACTGTTATCACTCACAATAAAACACTGTTATCACTCACACATAGAACACTGTTATCACTCATACCTGCTGCACAATGATCACCCACGCACACAACACTCTTATCACCCACACCCAGAACACTGTTATCATCCACACACACAACACTGTTATCACACACATACACAGATCACTCTTATCAGCCCCACACAGAACATTGTTATCATCCACACACAGAACACTGTTATCACCCACACAGACAACACTGTTATCACTCACACATAAAACACTGTTATCACTCACACATAGAACACTGTTATCACCCACTCACAGAACACTGTCAGCACACACAGAACACTGTTATCACCCACACACACAACACTCTTATCACTCACGCATAGAACACTTTTATCACCCACTCAAAAATCACTGTCAGCACACACACAGAACACTGTTATCACCCACACACACAACACTGTTATCACTCACACATAGAACACTGTTTTAACTCACACCTGCAGCACAGTTATCACCCACGCACACAACACGGTTATCACCCACACCCAGAACACTGTTATCAAACACACACAGAACACGGTTATCACCCACACAGAGAACACTGTTATCAACCACACACGGAACACCGTTATGACCCACACACACAAAACTGTTATCACTCACACATAGAACACTGTTATCACTCATACATGCTGCACAGTTATCACCCACGCATACAACACTGTTATCACCCACTCCCAGAACACATTTATCATCCTCTCACAGAACACTGTTATCACACACACACAGAACACTGTTATCATCCACACACATAACACTGTTTTCACCCACACACACAGATCACTCTTATCACCCACACACAGAACATTGTTCTCAATCACACTCAGAACACTGTTATCACCCACACACACACAACACTATTATCAGCCACATCCAGAACACTTTTATCACCCATACACACAACACTGTTATCACTCACACATAAAACGCTGTTATCACCCACACACACAACACTGTTATCACTCACAGATTAAACATTGTTATCACTCATACTTGCTGCACAGTTATCACCCACGCACACAACACTGTTATCACCCACTCCCAGAACATATTTATCATCCACTCACAGAACACTGTTATCACACACACACAGAACACTGTTATCATCCACACACACAACGCGGTTATCACCTACACACACACAACACTGTTATCACCAACACACAGAACACAGTTATCACCCACACACAGAACACTGTTATCACACACACACACACAACACTGTTATCACCCACACACACAACATTGTTATCACCCACACACACACAACACTGTTATCACCTACATCCAGAACACTGTTATTATCCAAACACAGAAAACTGTTATCATCCACACACACACAACAATGTTATCACCCACATCCATACACTATCATCCACACACACAACACTGTTATCACACACACACACGGATCACTCTTATCACCCACCCACAGAACATTGTTATCATCCACACACAGAACACTGTTATCACCCACACATACAACACTGTTATCACTCACACATAAAACACTGTTATCACTCACACATAGAACACTGTTATCACCCACTCACAAATCACTGTTAGCACACACACAGAACACTGTTCTCACCCACACACACAACACTGTTATCACTCACACATAGAACACTGTTTTAACTCACACCTGCAGCACAGTTATCACCCACGCACACAACACGGTTATCACCCACACCCAGAACACTGTTATCAAACACACACAGAACACTGTTATCACCCACACACACAACACTGTTATCACCCACACACACAACATTGTTATCACCCACACACACACAACACTGTTATCACCTACATCCAGAACACTGTTATCATCCACACACAGAAAACTGTTATCATCCACACACACACAACAATGTTATCACCCACATCCATACACTATCATCCACACACACAACACTGTTATCACACACACACACGGATCACTCTTATCACCCACCCACAGAACATTGTTATCATCCACTCACAGGACACTGTTATCACCCACACATACAACACTGTTATCACTCACACATAAAACACTGTTATCACTCACACATAGAACACTGTTATCACCCACTCACAAATCACTGTTAGCACACACACAGAACACTGTTCTCACCCACACACACAACACTGTTATCACTCACACATAGAACACTGTTTTAACTCACACCTGCAGCACAGTTATCACCCAAGCACACAACACGGTTATCACCCACACCCAGAACACTGTTATCAAACACACACAGAACACTGTTATCACCCACACAGAGAACACTGTTATCAACCACACACGGAACACCGTTATCACCCACACACACAACACTGTTATCACTCACACATTAAACACTGTTATCACTCATACATGCTGCACAGTTATCACCCACGCATACAACACTCTTATCACCCACTCCCAGAACATATTTATCATCCACTCACAGAACACTGTTATCACACACACAGAACACTGTTATCATCCACACACACAACACGGTTATCACCCACACACACACAACACGGTTATCACCCACACACAGAACATAGTTATCACCCACACACAGAACACTGTTATCAGACACACACACAACACTGTTATCACCCACACACACAACACTGTTATCACTCACACATAGAACACTGTTATCACTCATACCTGCTGCACAATGATCACCCACGCACACAACACTCTTATCACCCACACCCAGAACACTGTTATCACCCACACACCGAACAGTGTTATCACAGACACACACAACACTGTTATCACTCACAATAAAACACTGTTATCACTCACACATAGAACACTGTTATCACTCATACCTGCTGCACAATGATCACCCACGCACACAACACTCTTATCGCCCACATCCAGAACACTGTTATCATCCACACACACAACACTGTTATCACACACACACACAGATCACTCTTATCACCCACACACAGAACATTGTTATCATCCACACACAGAACACTGTTATCACCCACACAGACAACACTGTTATCACTCACACATAAAACACTATTATCACTCACACATAGAACACTGTTATCACCCACTCACAGAACACTGTCAGCACACACACAGAACACTGTTATCACCCACGCACACAACACGGTTATCACCCACACCCAGAACACTGTTATCAAACACACACAGAACACTGTTATCACCCACACACAGAACACTGTTATCACCCACACACCGAGCAGAGTTATCACAGACACACACAACACTGTTATCACTCACAATAAAACACTGTTATCACTCACACATAGAACACTTTAACACTCATACCTGCTGCACAATGATCACCCACGCACACAACACTCTTATCACCCACACCCAGAACACTGTTATCACCCACACACCGAACAGTGTTATCACAGACACACACAACACTGTTATCACTCACAATAAAACACTGTTATCACTCACACATAGAACACTGTTATCACTCATACCTGCTGCACAATGATCACCCACGCACACAACACTCTTATCACTCACGCATAGAACACTGTTATCACCCACTCAAAAAACACTGTCAGCACACACACAGAACACTGTTATCACCCACACAAACAACACTGTTATCACTCACACATAGAACACTGTTTTAACTCACACCTGCAGCACAGTTATCACCCACGCACACAACACGGTTATCACCCACACCCAGAACACTGTTATCAAACACACACAGAACACGGTTATCACCCACGCAGAGAACACTGTTATCAACCACACACGGAACACCGTTATGACCCACACACACAAAACTGTTATCACTCACACATAGAACACTGTTATCACTCATACATGCTGCACAGTTATCACCCACGCATACAACACTGTTATCACCCACTCCCAGAACATAGTTATCATCCACTCACAGAACACTGTTAGCACACACACACAGAACACTGTTACCATCCACACACACAACACGGTTATCACCCACACACACACAACACGGTTATCACCCACACACAGAACATAGTTATCACCCACACACAGAACACTGTTATCAGACACACACACAACACTGTTATCACACACACACACAACACTGTTATCACTCACACATAGAACACTGTTATCACTCATACCTGCTGCACAATGATCACCCACGCACACAACACTGTTATCACCCACACCCAGAACACATTTATCATCCTCTCACAGAACACTGTTATCACACACACACAGAACACTGTTATCATCCACACACATAACACTGTTTTCACCCACACACACAGATCACTCTTATCACCCACACACAGAACATTGTTCTCAATCACACTCAGAACACTGTTATCACCCACACACACACAACACTATTATCACCCACATCCAGAACACTTTTATCACCCATACACACAACACTGTTATCACTCACACATAAAACGCTGTTATCACCCACACACACAACACTGTTATCACTCACAGATTAAACATTGTTATCACTCATACTTGCTGCACAGTTATCACCCACGCACACAACACTGTTATCACCCACTCCCAGAACATATTTATCATCCACTCACAGAACACTGTTATCACACACACACAGAACACTGTTATCATCCACACACACAACGCGGTTATCACCTACACACACACAACACTGTTATCACCAACACACAGAACACAGTTATCACCCACACACAGAACACTGTTATCACACACACACACACAACACTGTTATCACCCACACACACAACATTGTTATCACCCACACACACACAACACTGTTATCACCTACATCCAGAACACTGTTATCATCCAAACACAGAAAACTGTTATCATCCACACACACACAATGTTATCACCCACATCCATACACTATCATCCACACACACAACACTGTTATCACACACACACACGGATCACTCTTATCACCCACCCACAGAACATTGTTATCATCCACACACAGAACACTGTTATCACCCACACATACAACACTGTTATCACTCACACATAAAACACTGTTATCACTCACACATAGAACACTGTTATCACCCACTCACAAATCACTGTTAGCACACACACAGAACACTGTTCTCACCCACACACACAACACTGTTATCACTCACACATAGAACACTGTTTTAACTCACACCTGCAGCACAGTTATCACCCAAGCACACAACACGGTTATCACCCACACCCAGAACACTGTTATCAAACACACACAGAACACTGTTATCACCCACACAGAGAACACTGTTATCAACCACACACGGAACACCGTTATCACCCACACACACAACACTGTTATCACTCACACATAGAACACTGTTATCACTCATACATGCTGCACAGTTATCACCCACGCATACAACACTCTTATCACCCACTCCCAGAACATATTTATCATCCACTCACAGAACACTGTTATCACACACACACAGAACACTGTTATCATCCACACACACAACACGGTTATCACCCACACACACACAACACGGTTATCACCCACACATAGAACATAGTTATCACCCACACACAGAACACTGTTATCAGACACACACACAACACTGTTATCACCCACACACACAACACTGTTATCACTCACACATAGAACACTGTTATCACTCATACCTGCTGCACAATGATCACCCACGCACACAACACTGTTATCACCCACACCCAGAACACATTTATCATCCTCTCACAGAACGCTGTTATCACACACACACAGAACACTGTTATCTTCCACACACATAACACTGTTATCACCCACACACACAGATCACTCTTATCACCCACACACAGAACATTGTTATCATTCACACACAGAACACTGTTATCACCCACACACACACAACACTGTTATCACCCACATCCAGAACACTTTTATCACCCATACACACAACACTGTTATCACTCACACATAAAACGCTGTTATCACCCACACACATAACACTGTTATCACTCACACATTAAACACTATCACTCATACATGCTGCACAGTTATCACCCACGCACACAACACTGTTATCACCCACTCCCAGAACATATTCTTCATCCACTCAAAGAACACTGTTATCACACACACAGAACACTGTTATCATCCACACACACAACACGGTTATCACCTACACACACACAACACTGTTATCACCCACACACAGAACACAGTTATCACCCACACACAGAACACTGTTATCACACACACACACAAAACACTGTTATCACCCACACACACAACATTGTTATCACCCACACACACACAACACTGTTATCATCTACATCCAGAACACTGTTATCATCCACACACAGAAAACTGTTATCATCCACACACACACAACAATGTCATCACCCACATCCATACACTATTATCATCCACACACAGAACACGGTTATCACCCACACACCGAACACTGTTATCACAAACACACACAACACTGTTATCACTCACAATTGAACACTGTTATCACTCACACCTGCAGCACATTTATAACCCACGCACAGAACACTGTTATCACACACACACAGAACACTGTTATCACCCACACACACAACACGTTTATCACTCACACATAGAACACTGTTATCACTCACACCTGCAGCACATTTATCACCCACGCACAGAACACTGTTATCACCCACACACAGAACACTGTTATCACCCACACACTGTTATCACCCACACTGTTATGACCTACATCCAGAACACTGTTATCATCCACACACAGAACACTGTTATCATCCACACACACACAACAATGTTATCACCCGCATCCATACACTATTATCATCCACAGACAGAACACGGTTATCACCCACACACCGAACACTGTTATCACAAACACACACAACACTGTTATCACTCGCAATAGAACACTGTTGTCACTCACACCTGCAGCACATTTATCACCCACGCACAGAACACTGTTATCACCCACACACAGAACACTGTTATCATCCACACACACAACACGGTTATCACCTACACACACAACACTGTTATCACCCACACACCCAACACTGTTATCACAAACACACACAACACTGTTCTCACTCACAATAGAACACTGTTATCACTCACACCTGCAGCACATTAATCACCCACGCACACAACACTGTTATCTCCCACACCCAGAACACTGTTATCAGCCACACACAGAACACTGTTATCACACACACACAGAACACTCTTATCATCCAAACACACAACACGGTTATCACCCACACACACAACACTCTTATCACCCACACACAGAACACTGTAATCATCCACTCACAGAACACTGTTAGCACACACACAGAACACTGTTATCTCCCACACACACAACACTGTTATCACCCACACACACACAACACTGTTATCACCTACATCCAGAACACTGTTATCATCCACACACAGAACGCTGTTATCATCCACACACACACACACAATGTAATCACCCACACACAGAACACTTTTACCACCCACACACACAACAGTTTTATCACACACACATAGAACACTGTTATCACTCACACCTGCAGCACAGTTATCACCCACGCACGCAACACTATCACCCACACCCAGAACACTGTTATCACCCACACACAGAGCACTGTTATCACCCACACACAGAACACTGTTATCACCCACACACCGAACAGTGTTATCACAGACACACACAACACTGTTATCACTCACAATAAAAACTGTTATCACTCACACATAGAACACTTTAACACTCATACCTGCTGCACAATGATCACCCACGCACACAACACTCTTATCACCCACACCCAGAACACTGTTATCACCCACACACCGAACAGTGTTATCACAGACACACACAACACTGTTATCACCCACAATAAAACACTGTTATCACTCACACATAGAACACTGTTATCACTCATACCTGCTGCACAATGATCACCCACGCACACAACACTCTTATCGCCCACATCCAGAACACTGTTATCATCCACACACACAACACTGTTATCACACACACACACAGATCACTCTTATCACCCACACACAGAACATTGTTATCATCCACACACAGAACACTGTTATCACCCACACAGACAACACTGTTATCACTCACACATAAAACACTATTATCACTCACACATAGAACACTGTTATCACCCACTCACAGAACACTGTCAGCACACACACAGAACACTGTTATCACCCACGCACACAACACGGTTATCACCCACACCCAGAACACTGTTATCAAACACACACAGAACACTGTTATCACTCACACACAGAACACTGTTATCACCCACACACGGAACACCGTTATCACCCACACACAGAACACTGTTATCACCCACACACCGAACAGTGTTATCACAGACACACACAACACTGTTATCACTCACAATAAAACACTGTTATCACTCACACATAGAACACTGTTATCACTCATACCTGCTGCACAATGATCACCCACGCACACAACACTCTTATCGCCCACATCCAGAACACTGTTATCATCCACACACACAACACTGTTATCACACACACACACAGATCACTCTTATCACCCACACACAGAACATTGTTATCATCCACACACAGAACACTGTTATCACACACACACACAGATCACTCTTATCACCCACACACAGAACATTGTTATCATCCACACACAGAACACTGTTATCACCCACACAGACAACACTGTTATCACTCACACATAAAACACTATTATCACTCACACATAGAACACTGTTATCACCCACTCACAGAACACTGTCAGCACACACACAGAACACTGTTATCACCCACGCACACAACACGGTTATCACCCACACCCAGAACACTGTTATCACTCACACACAGAACACTCTTATCGCCCACATCCAGAACACTGTTATCATCCACACACACAACACTGTTATCACACACACACACAGATCACTCTTATCACCCACACACAGAACATTGTTATCATCCACACACAGAACACTGTTATCACCCACACAGACAACACTGTTATCACTCACACATAAAACACTATTATCACTCACACATAGAACACTGTTATCACCCACTCACAGAACACTGTCAGCACACACACAGAACACTGTTATCACCCACGCACACAACACGGTTATCACCCACACCCAGAACACTGTTATCAAACACACACAGAACACTGTTATCACCCACACACAGAACACTGTTATCACCCACACAGACAACACTGTTATCACTCACACATAAAACACTATTATCACTCACACATAGAACACTGTTATCACCCACTCACAGAACACTGTCAGCACACACACAGAACACTGTTATCACCCACGCACACAACACGGTTATCACCCACACCCAGAACACTGTTATCAAACACACACAGAACACTGTTATCACCCACACACAGAACACTGTTATCACCCACACACCGAACAGAGTTATCACAGACACACACAACACTGTTATCACTCACAATAAAACACTGTTATCACTCACACATAGAACACTTTAACACTCATACCTGCTGCACAATGATCACCCACGCACACAACACTCTTATCACCCACACCCAGAACACTGTTATCACCCACACACCGAACAGTGTTATCACAGACACACACAACACTGTTATCACTCACAATAAAACACTGTTATCACTCACACATAGAACACTGTTATCACTCATACCTGCTGCACAATGATCACCCACGCACACAACACTCTTATCACTCACGCATAGAACACTGTTATCACCCACTCAAAAAACACTGTCAGCACACACACAGAACACTGTTATCACCCACACAAACAACACTGTTATCACTCACACATAGAACACTGTTTTAACTCACACCTGCAGCACAGTTATCACCCACGCACACAACACGGTTATCACCCACACCCAGAACACTGTTATCAAACACACACAGAACACGGTTATCACCCACGCAGAGAACACTGTTATCAACCACACACGGAACACCGTTATGACCCACACACACAAAACTGTTATCACTCACACATAGAACACTGTTATCACTCATACATGCTGCACAGTTATCACCCACGCATACAACACTGTTATCACCCACTCCCAGAACATAGTTATCATCCACTCACAGAACACTGTTATCACACACACACAGAACACTGTTACCATCCACACACACAACACGGTTATCACCCACACACACACAACACGGTTATCACCCACACACAGAACATAGTTATCACCCACACACAGAACACTGTTATCAGACACACACACAACACTGTTATCACACACACACACAACACTGTTATCACTCACACATAGAACACTGTTATCACTCATACCTGCTGCACAATGATCACCCACGCACACAACACTGTTATCACCCACACCCAGAACACATTTATCATCCTCTCACAGAACACTGTTATCACACACACACAGAACACTGTTATCATCCACACACATAACACTGTTTTCACCCACACACACAGATCACTCTTATCACCCACACACAGAACATTGTTCTCAATCACACTCAGAACACTGTTATCACCCACACACACACAACACTATTATCACCCACATCCAGAACACTTTTATCACCCATACACACAACACTGTTATCACTCACACATAAAACGCTGTTATCACCCACACACACAACACTGTTATCACTCACAGATTAAACATTGTTATCACTCATACTTGCTGCACAGTTATCACCCACGCACACAACACTGTTATCACCCACTCCCAGAACATATTTATCATCCACTCACAGAACAATGTTATCACACACACACAGAACACTGTTATCATCCACACACACAACACGGTTATCACCTACACACACACAACACTGTTATCACCAACACACAGAACACAGTTATCACCCACACACAGAACACTGTTATCACACACACACACACAACACTGTTATCACCCACACACACAACATTGTTATCACCCACACACACACAACACTGTTATCACCTACATCCAGAACACTGTTATCATCCAAACACAGAAAACTGTTATCATCCACACACACACAATGTTATCACCCACATCCATACACTATCATCCACACACACAACACTGTTATCACACACACACACGGATCACTCTTATCACCCACCCACAGAACATTGTTATCATCCACACACAGAACACTGTTATCACCCACACATACAACACTGTTATCACTCACACATAAAACACTGTTATCACTCACACATAGAACACTGTTATCACCCACTCACAAATCACTGTTAGCACACACACAGAACACTGTTCTCACCCACACACACAACACTGTTATCACTCACACATAGAACACTGTTTTAACTCACACCTGCAGCACAGTTATCATCCAAGCACACAACACGGTTATCACCCACACCCAGAACACTGTTATCAAACACACACAGAACACTGTTATCACCCACACAGAGAACACTGTTATCAACCACACACGGAACACCGTTATCACCCACACACACAACACTGTTATCACTCACACATAGAACACTGTTATCACTCATACATGCTGCACAGTTATCACCCACGCATACAACACTCTTATCACCCACTCCCAGAACATATTTATCATCCACTCACAGAACACTGTTATCACACACACACAGAACACTGTTATCATCCACACACACAACACGGTTATCACCCACACACACACAACACGGTTATCACCCACACATAGAACATAGTTATCACCCACACACAGAACACTGTTATCAGACACACACACAACACTGTTATCACCCACACACACAACACTGTTATCACTCACACATAGAACACTGTTATCACTCATACCTGCTGCACAATGATCACCCACGCACACAACACTGTTATCACCCACACCCAGAACACATTTATCATCCTCTCACAGAACGCTGTTATCACACACACACAGAACACTGTTATCTTCCACACACATAACACTGTTATCACCCACACACACAGATCACTCTTATCACCCACACACAGAACATTGTTATCATTCACACACAGAACACTGTTATCACCCACACACACACAACACTGTTATCACCCACATCCAGAACACTTTTATCACCCATACACACAACACTGTTATCACTCACACATAAAACGCTGTTATCACCCACACACATAACACTGTTATCACTCACACATTAAACACTATCACTCATACATGCTGCACAGTTATCACCCACGCACACAACACTGTTATCACCCACTCCCAGAACATATTTTTCATCCACTCAAAGAACACTGTTATCACACACACAGAACACTGTTATCATCCACACACACAACACGGTTATCACCTACACACACACAACACTGTTATCACCCACACACAGAACACAGTTATCACCCACACACAGAACACTGTTATCACACACACACACAAAACACTGTTATCACCCACACACACAACATTGTTATCACCCACACACACACAACACTGTTATCATCTACATCCAGAACACTGTTATCATCCACACACAGAAAACTGTTATCATCCACACACACACAACAATGTCATCACCCACATCCATACACTATTATCATCCACACACAGAACACGGTTATCACCCACACACCGAACACTGTTATCACAAACACACACAACACTGTTATCACTCACAATTGAACACTGTTATCACTCACACCTGCAGCACATTTATAACCCACGCACAGAACACTGTTATCACACACACACAGAACACTGTTATCACCCACACACACAACACGTTTATCACTCACACATAGAACACTGTTGTCACTCACACCTGCAGCACATTTATCACCCACGCACAGAACACTGTTATCACCCACACACAGAACACTGTTATCACCCACACACTGTTATCACCCACACTGTTATGACCTACATCCAGAACACTGTTATCATCCACACACAGAACACTGTTATCATCCACACACACACAACAATGTTATCACCCGCATCCATACACTATTATCATCCACAGACAGAACACGGTTATCACCCACACACCGAACACTGTTATCACAAACACACACAACACTGTTATCACTCGCAATAGAACACTGTTGTCACTCACACCTGCAGCACATTTATCACCCACGCACAGAACACTGTTATCACCCACACACAGAACACTGTTATCATCCACACACACAACACGGTTATCACCTACACACACAACACTGTTATCACCCACACACCCAACACTGTTATCACAAACACACACAACACTGTTCTCACTCACAATAGAACACTGTTATCACTCACACCTGCAGCACATTAATCACCCACGCACACAACACTGTTATCTCCCACACCCAGAACACTGTTATCAGCCACACACAGAACACTGTTATCACACACACACAGAACACTCTTATCATCCAAACACACAACACGGTTATCACCCACACACACAACACTCTTATCACCCACACACAGAACACTGTAATCATCCACTCACAGAACACTGTTAGCACACACACAGAACACTGTTATCTCCCACACACACAACACTGTTATCACCCACACACACACAACACTGTTATCACCTACATCCAGAACACTGTTATCATCCACACACAGAACGCTGTTATCATCCACACACACACACACAATGTAATCACCCACACACAGAACACTTTTACCACCCACACACACAACAGTTTTATCACACACACATAGAACACTGTTATCACTCACACCTGCAGCACAGTTATCACCCACGCACGCAACACTATCACCCACACCCAGAACACTGTTATCACCCACACACAGAGCACTGTTATCACCCACACACAGAACACTGTTATCACCCACACACCGAACAGTGTTATCACAGACACACACAACACTGTTATCACTCACAATAAAAACTGTTATCACTCACACATAGAACACTTTAACACTCATACCTGCTGCACAATGATCACCCACGCACACAACACTCTTATCACCCACACCCAGAACACTGTTATCACCCACACACCGAACAGTGTTATCACAGACACACACAACACTGTTATCACCCACAATAAAACACTGTTATCACTCACACATAGAACACTGTTATCACTCATACCTGCTGCACAATGATCACCCACGCACACAACACTCTTATCGCCCACATCCAGAACACTGTTATCATCCACACACACAACACTGTTATCACACACACACACAGATCACTCTTATCACCCACACACAGAACATTGTTATCATCCACACACAGAACACTGTTATCACCCACACAGACAACACTGTTATCACTCACACATAAAACACTATTATCACTCACACATAGAACACTGTTATCACCCACTCACAGAACACTGTCAGCACACACACAGAACACTGTTATCACCCACGCACACAACACGGTTATCACCCACACCCAGAACACTGTTATCAAACACACACAGAACACTGTTATCACTCACACACAGAACACTGTTATCACCCACACACGGAACACCGTTATCACCCACACACAGAACACTGTTATCACCCACACACCGAACAGTGTTATCACAGACACACACAACACTGTTATCATTCACAATAAAACACTGTTATCACTCACACATAGAACACTTTAACACTCATACCTGCTGCACAATGATCACCCACGCACACAACACTCTTATCACCCACACCCAGAACACTGTTATCACCCACACACCGAACAGTGTTATCACAGACACACACAACACTGTTATCACTCACAATAAAACACTGTTATCACTCACACATAGAACACTGTTATCACTCATACCTGCTGCACAATGATCACCCACGCACACAACACTCTTATCACCCACATCCAGAACACTGTTATCATCCACACACACAACACTGTTATCACCCACACAGACAACACTGTTATCACTCACACATAAAACACTATTATCACTCACACATAGAACACTGTTATCACCCACTCACAGAACACTGTCAGCACACACACAGAACACTGTTATCACCCACACACACAACACTGTTATCACTCACGCATAGAACACTGTTATCACCCACTCACAAATCACACCCAGAACACTGCTATCAAACACACACAGAACACTGTTATCACCCACACACAGAACACCGTTATCACCCACACACAGAACACTGTTATCACTCACACATAGAACACTGTTATCACTCATACATGCTGCACAGTTATCACCCACGCATACAACACTCTTATCACCCACTCCCAGAACATATTTATCATCCACTCACAGAACACTGTTATCACACACACACAGAACACTGTTATCATCCACACACACAACACGGTTATCACCCACACACACACAACAGGGTTATCACCCACACACAGAACATAGTTATCACCCACACACAGAACACTGTTATCAGACACACACACAACACTGTTATCACCCACACACACAACACTGTTATCACTCACACATAGAACACTGTTATCACTCATACCTGCTGCACAATGATCACCCACGCACACAACACTGTTATCACTCACACCCAGAACACATTTATCATCCTCTCACAGAACACTGTTATCACACACACACAGAACACTGTTATCATCCACACACATCACACTGTTATCACCCACACACACAGATCACTCTTATCACCCACACACAGAACATTGTTATCATCCACACACAGAACACTGTTATCACCCATACAGACAACACTGTTATCACTCACACATAAAACACTAGTATCACTCACACATAGAACACTGTTATCACCCACTCACAGAACACTGTCAGCACACACACACAGAACACTGTTATCACCCACGCACACAACACGGTTATCACCCACACCCAGAACACTGTTATCAAACACACACAGAACACTGTTATCACCCACACACAGAACACCGTTATCACCCACACACACAACACTGTTATCACTCACACATAGAACACTGTTATCACTCATACATGCTGCACAGTTATCACCCACACATACAACACTCTTAACACCCACTCCCAGAACATATTTATCATCCACTCACAGAACACGGTTATCACACACACACAGAACACTGTTATCATCCACACACACAACACGGTTATCACCCACACACACACAACACGGTTATCACCCACACACAGAACATAGTTATCACCCACACACAGAACACTGTTATCAGACACACACAACACTGTTATCACCCACACACACAACATTGTTATCACCCACACACACACAACACTGTTATCACCTACATCCAGAACACTGTTATCATCCACACACAGAACACTGTTATCATCCACACACACACAACAATGTTATCACCCACATCCATACACTATTATCATCCACACACAGAACACGGTTATCACCCACACACCGAACACTGTTATCACAAACACACACAACACTGTTATCACTCACAATGGAACACTGTTATCACTCACACCTGCAGCACATTTATCACCCACGCACAGAACACTTTTATCACGCACACGTAGAACACTGTTATCACCCACAAACCGAACACTGTTATCACAAACACACACAACACTGTTATCACTCACAATAGAACACTGTTATCACGCACACCTGCAGCACATTTATCACCCACGCACACAACACTGTTATCTCCCACACACAGAACACTGTTATCACCCACACACAGAACACTGTTATCACCCACACACACAACACTGTTATCACTCACACATAGAACACTGTTATCACTCATACATGCTGAACAGTTATCACCCACGCACGCAACACTGTTATCACCCACACCCAGAACACTGTTATCACACACACACAGAACACTCATCATCCACACACACAACACGGTTATCACCTACATCCAGAACACTGTTATCATCCACACACAGAACACTGTTATCATCCACACACACACACAACAATGTTGTCACCCACACACAGAACACTTTTACCAACCACACACACAACAGTGTTATCACTCACACATAGAACACTGTTATCACTCACACATAGAACACTGTTATCACACACACCTGCAGCACAGTTATCACGCAACACTATCAAGCACACCCAGAACACTGTTATCACCTACACACAGAGCACTGTTATCACCCACACAAAGAACACTGTTATCACCCACACACACAACACTGTTATCACTCACACATAGAACACTGTTATCACTCATACCTGCTGCACAATGATCACCCACGCACACAACACTGTTATCACCCACACCCAGAACACATTTATCATCCTCTCACAGAACACTGTTATCACACACACACAGAACACTGTTCGCATCCACACACATAACACTGTTATCACCCACACACACAGATCACTCTTATCACCCACACACAGAACATTGTTATCATCCACACACAGAACACTGTTATCACCCACACACACACAACACTGTTATCACACACATCCAGAACACTTTTATCACCCATACACACAACACTGTTATCACTCACAATAAAACACTGTTATCACTCACACATAGAACACTGTTATCACTCATACCTGCTGCACAATGATCACCCACGCACACAACACTCTTATCACCCACACCCAGAACACTGTTATCATCCACACACACAACACTGTTATCACACACGCACAGATCACTCTTATCACCCCCACACAGAACATTGTTATCATCCACACACAGAACACTGTTATCACCCACACGGACAACACTGTTATCACTCACACATAAAACACTGTTATCACTCACACATAGAACACTGTTATCACCCACTCACAGAACACTGTCAGCACACACACAGAACACTGTTATCACCCACACACACAACACTGTTATCACTCACGCATAGAACACTGTTATCACCCACTCACAAATCACACCCAGAACACTGTTATCAAACACACCCAGAACACTGTTATCAAACACACACAGAACACCGTTATCACCCACACACAGAACACTGTTATCACTCACACATAGAACACTGTTATCACTCATACATGCTGCACAGTTATCACCCACGCATACAACACTCTTATCACCCACTCCCAGAACATATTTATCATCCACTCACAGAACACTGTTATCACACACACACAGAACACTGTTATCATCCACACACACAACACGGTTATCACCCACACACACACAACAGGGTTATCACCCACACACAGAACATAGTTATCACCCACACACAGAACACTGTTATCAGACACACACACAACACTGTTATCACCCACACACACAACACTGTTATCACTCACACATAGAACACTGTTATCACTCATACCTGCTGCACACTGATCACCCACGCACACAACACTGTTATCACCCACACCCAGAACACATTTATCATCCTCTCACAGAACACTGTTATCACACACACACAGAACACTGTTATCATCCACACACATCACACTGTTATCACCCACACACACAGATCACTCTTATCACCCACACACAGAACATTGTTATCAATCACACACAGAACACTGTTATCACCCACACACACACAACACTGTTATCACCCACATCCAGAACACTTTTATCACCCATACACACAACACTGTTATCACTCACACAAAAGACGCTGTTATCACCCACACACACAAAACTGTTATCACTCACACATTAAACACTGTTAACACTCATACTTGCTGCACAGTTATCACCCACGCACACAAAACTGTTATCACCCACTCCCAGAACATATTTATCACCCACACATAAAACGCTGTTCTCACCCACACACACACAACACTGTTATCACCTACATCCAGAACACTGTTATCATCCACACACAGAAAACTGTTATCATCCACACACACACAACGATGTTATCATCCACAGACAGAACACGGTTATCACCCACACACCGAATACTGTTATCACAAACACACACAACACTGTTATCACTCGCAATAGAACACTGTTGTCACTCACACCTGCAGCACATTTATCACCCACGCACAGAACCCTGTTATCAGACACACACACAACACTGTTATCACCCACACACACAACATTGTTATCACCCACACACACACAACACTGTTATCACCTACATCCAGAACACTGTTATCATCCACACACAGAACACTGTTATCATCCACACACACACAACAATGTTCTCACCCACATCCATACACTATTATCATCCACACACAGAACACGGTTATCACCCACACACACAACACTGTTATCACAAACACACACAACACTGTTATCACTCACAATAGAACACTGTTATCACTCACACCTGCAGCACATTTATCACCCACGCACAGAACACTTTTATCACGCACACATAGAACACTGTTATCACCCACAAACCGAACACTGTTATCACAAACACACACAGATCACTCTTATCACCCACACACAGAACATTCTTATCAATCACACTCAGAACACTGTTATCACCCACACACACACAACACTATTATCACCCACATCCAGAACACTTTTATCACCCATACACACAACACTGTTATCACCCACACCCAGAACACTGTTATCACACACACACAGAACACTCATCATCCACACACACAACACGGTTATCACCTACATCCAGAACACTGTTATCATCCACACACAGAACACTGTTATCATCCACACACACACACAACAATGTTGTCACCCACACACAGAACACTTTTACCAACCACACACACAACAGTGTTATCACTCACACATAGAACACTGTTATCACTCACACATAGAACACTGTTATCACACACACCTGCAGCACAGTTATCACGCAACACTATCACCCACACCCAGAACACTGTTATCACCTACACACAGAGCACTGTTATCACCCACACACACAACACTGTTATCATTCACACATAGAACACTGTTATCACTCATACCTGCTGCACAATGATCACCCACGCACACAACACTGTTATCACCCACACCCAGAACACATTTATCATCCTCTCACAGAACACTGTTATCACACACACACAGAACACTGTTAGCATCCACACACATAACACTGTTATCACCCACACACACAGATCACTCTTATCACCCACACACAGAACATTGTTATCATCCACACACAGAACACTGTTATCACCCACACACACACAACACTGTTATCACACACGTCCAGAACACTTTTATCACCCATACACAAAACACTGTTATCTCTCACAATAAAACACTGTTATCACTCACACATAGAACACTGTTATCACTCATACCTGCTGCACAATGATCACCCACGCACACAACACTCTTATCACCCACACCCAGAACACTGTTATCATCCACACACACAACACTGTTATCACACACACACACAGATCACTCTTATCACCCCCACACAGAACATTGTTATCATCCACACACAGAACACTGTTATCACCCACACAGACAACACTGTTATCACTCACACATAAAACACTGTTATCACTCACACATAGAACACTGTTATCACCCACTCACAGAACACTGTCAGCACACACACAGAACACTGTTATCACCCACACACACAACACTGTTATCACTCACGCATAGAACACTGTTATCACCCACTCACAAATCACTGTCAGCACACACACAGAACACTGTTATCACCCACACACACAACACTGTTATCACTCACACATAGAACACTGTTTTAACTCACACCTGCAGCACAGTTATCACCCACGCACACAACACGGTTATCACCCACACCCAGAACACTGTTATCAAACACACACAGAACACGGTTATCACCCACACAGAGAACACTGTTATCAACCACACACGGAACACCGTTATCACCCACACACACAACACTGTTATCACTCACACAGAGAACACTGTTATCACTCATACATGCTGCACAGTTATCACCCACGCACACAACACTGTTATCACCCACTCCCAGAACATATTTATCATCCACTCACAGAACACTGTTATCACACACACACAGAACACTGTTACCATCCACACACACAACACGGTTATCACCCACACACACACAACACGGTTATCACCCACACACAGAACATAGTTATCACCCACACACAGAACACTGTTATCAGACACACACACAACACTGTTATCACCCACACACGCAACACTGTTATCACTCACACATAGAACTCTGTTATGACTCATACCTGCTGCACAATGATCACCCACGCACACAACACTGTTATCACCCACACCCAGAACACATTTATCATCCTCTCACAGAACACTGTTATCACACACACACAGAACACTGTTATCATCCACACACATAACACTGTTATCACCCACACACACAGATCACTCTTATCACCCACACACAGAACATTGTTATCAATCACACTCAGAACACTGTTATCACCCACACACACACAACACTATTATCACCCACATCCAGAACACTTTTATCACCCATACACACAACACTGTTATCACTCACACATAAAACGCTGTTATCACCCGCACACACAACACTGTTATCACTCACACATTAAACACTGTTATCACTCATACTTGCTGCACAGTTATCACCCACGCACACAACACTGTTATCACCCACTGCCAGAACATATTTATCATCCACTCACAGAACACTGTTATCATCCACACACAGAAAACTGTTATCATCCACACACACACAACAATGTTATTACCCACATCCATACACTATTATCATCCACACACAGAACACGGTTATCACCCACACACCGAACACTGTTGTCACAAACACACACAACACTGTTATCACTCACAATTGAACACTCTTATCACTCACACCTGCAGCACATTTATCACCCACGCACAGAACACTGTTCTCACCCACACCCAGAACACTGTTATCACCCACACACACAACACATTTATCACTCACACATAGAACACTGTTATCACTCACAACTGCAGCACATTTATCACCCACGCACAGAACACTGTTATCACCCACACACAGAACACTGTTATCACCCACACACTGTTATCACCCACACTGTTATGACCTACAACCAGAACACTGTTATCATCCACACACAGAACACTGTTATCATTCACACACACACAACAATGTTATCACCCGCATCCATACACTATTATCATCCACAGACAGAACACGGTTATCACCCACACACCGAACACTGTTATCACAAACACACACAACACTGTTATCACTCGCAATAGAACACTGTTGTCACTCACACCTGCAGCACATTTATCACCCACGCACAGAACACTGTTATCACCCACACACCCAACACTGTTATCACAAACACACACAACACTGTTATCACTCACAATAGAACACTGTTATCACTCACACCTGCAGCACATTTATCACCCACGCACACAACACTGTTATCTCCCACACCCAGAACACTGTTATCAGCCACACACAGAACACTGTTATCACACACACACAGAACACTCTTATCATCCACACACACAACACGGTTATCACCCAGACACACAACACTCTTATCACCCACACACAGAACACTGTTATCATCCACTCACAGAACACTGTTAGCACACACACAGAACACTGTTATCTCCCACACACAACACTGTTATCACCCACACACACACAACACTGTTATCACCTACATCCAGAACACTGTTATCATCCACACACAGAACGCTGTTATCATCCACACACACACACAATGTAATCACCCACACACAGAACACTTTTACCACCCACACACACAACAGTGTTATCACACACACATAGAACACTGTTATCACTCACACCTGCAACACAGTTATCACCCACGCACGCAACACTATCACCCACACCCAGAACACTGTGATCACCCACACACAGAGCACTGTTATCACCCACACACAGAACACTGTTATCACCCACACACCGAACACTGTTATCACAAACACACAAAACACTGTTATCACTCACAATAGAACACTGTTATCACTCACACCTGCAGCACATTTATCACCCACGCACAGAACACTTTTATCACGCACACATAGAACACTGTTATCACTCATACCTGCTGCACAATGATCACCCACGCACACAACACTCTTATCACCCACACCCAGAACACTGTTCTCATCCACACACACAACACTGTTATCACACACACACACAGATCACTCTTATCACCCACACACAGAACATTGTTATCATCCGCACACAGAACACTGTTATCACCCACACAGACAACACTGTTATCACTCACACATAAAACACTGTTATCACTCACACATAGAACACTGTTATCACCCACTCACAGGACACTGTCAGCACACACACAGAACACTGTTATCACCCACGCACACAACACGGTTATCACCCACACCCAGAACACTGTTATCAAACACACACAGAACACTGTTATCACCCACACACAGAACACTGTTATCACCCACACACGGAACACCGTTATCACCCACACACACAACACTGTTATCACTCACACATAGAACACTGTTATCACTCATACATGCTGCACAGTTATCACCCACGCATACAACACTCTTATCACCCACTCCCAGAACATATTTATCATCCACTCACAGAACACGGTTATCACACACACACACACAACACGGTTATCACCCACACACAGAACATAGTTATCACCCACACACAGAACACTGTTATCAGACACACACACAACACTGTTATCACCCACACACACAACATTGTTATCACCCACACACACACAACACTGTTATCACCTACATCCAGAACACTGTTATCATCCACACACAGAACACTGTTACCATCCACACACACACAACAATGTTATCACCCACATCCATACACTATTATCATCCACACACAGAACACGGTTATCACCCACACACCGAACACTGTTATCACAAACACACACAACACTGTTATCACTCACAATAGAACACAGTTATCACTCACACCTGCAGCACATTTATCACCCACGCACAGAACACTTTTATCACGCACACATAGAACACTGTTATCACCCACAAACCGAACACTGTTATCACAAACACACACAACACTGTTATCACTCACAATAGAACACTGTTATCACTCACACCTGCAGCACATTTATCACCCACGCACACAACACTGTTATCACCCACACCCAGAACACTGTTATCATCCACTCACAGAACACTGTTATCACACACACACAGAACACTCATCATCCACACACACAACACGGTTATCACCTACATCCAGAACACTGTTATCATCCACACACAGAACACTGTTATCATCCACACACACACACAACAATGTTGTCACCCACACACAGAACACTTTTACCAACCACACACACAACAGTGTTATCACTCACACATAGAACACTGTTATCACACACACCTGCAGCACAGTTATCACGCAACACTATCACCCACACCCAGAACACTGTTATCACCTACACACAGAGCACTGTTACCACCCACACACACAACACTGTTATCACTCACACATAGAACACTGTTATCACTCATACCTGCTGCACAATGATCACCCACGCACACAACACTGTTATCACCCACACCCAGAACACATTTATCATCCTCTCACAGAACACTGTTATCACACACACACAGAACACTGTTAGCATCCACACACATAACACTGTTATCACCCACACAGACAGATCACTCTTTTCACCCACACACAGAACATTGTTATCATCCACACACAGAACACTGTTATCACCCACACACACACAACACTGTTATCACACACATCCAGAACACTTTTATCACCCATATACACAACACTGTTATCACTCACAATAAAACACTGTTATCACTCACACATAGAACACTGTTATCACTCATACCTGCTGCACAAGGATCACCCACGCACACAACACTCTTATCACCCACACCCAGAACACTGTTATCATCCACACACACAACACTGTTATCACACACACACACAGATCACTCTTATCACCCACGCAAACAACACTCTTATCACCCCCACACAGAACATTGTTATCATCCACACAGACAACACTGTTATCACTCACACATAAAACACTGTTATCACTCACACATAGAACACTGTTATCACCCACTCACAGAACACTGTCAGCACACACACAGAACACTGTTATCACTCACACACACAACACTGTTATCACTCACGCATAGAACACTGTTATCACCCACTCACAAATCACTGTCAGCACACACACAGAACACTGTTATCACCCACACACAACACTGTTATCACTCACACATAGAACACTGTTTTAACTCACACCTGCAGCACAGTTATCACCCACGCACACAACACGGTTATCACCCACACCCAGAACACTGTTATCAAACACACACAGAACACGGTTATCACCCACACAGAGAACACTGTTATCAACCACACACGGAACACCGTTATCACCCACACACACAACACTGTTATCACCCACTCCCAGAACATATTTATCATCCACTCACAGAACACTGTTATCACACACACACAGAACACTGTTACCATCCACACACACAACACGGTTATCACCCACACACACACAACACGATTATCACCCACACACAGAACATAGTTATCACCCACACACAGAACACTGTTATCAGACACACACACAACACTGTTATCACCCACACACACAACACTGTTATCACTCACACATAGATCACTGTTATCACTCATACCTGCTGCACAATGATCACCCACGCACACAACACTGTTATCACCCACACCCAGAACACATTTATCATCCTCTCACAGAACACTGTTATCACACACACACAGAACACTGTTATCATCCACACACATAACACTGTATTCACCCACACACACAGATCACTCTTATCACCCACACACAGAACATTGTTATCAATCACACTCAGAACACTGTTATCACCCACACACACACAACACTATTATCACCCACATCCAGAACACTTTTATCACCCATACACACAACACTGTTATCACTCACAAATAAAACGCTGTTATCACCCACACACACAACGCTGTTATCACTCACACATTAAACACTGTTATCACTCATACTTGCTGCACAGTTATCACCCACGCACACAACACTGTTATCACCCACTCCCAGAACATATTTATCATCCACTCACAGAACACTGTTATCACACACACACAGAACACTGTTATCATCCACACACACAACACGGTTATCACCTACACACACACAACACTGTTATCACCCACACACAGAACACAGTTATCACCCACACACAGAACACTGTTATCACACACACACACACAACACTGTTATCACCCACACACACAACATTGTTATCACCCACACACACACAACACTGTTATCACCTACATCCAGAACACTGTTATCATCCACACACAGAAAACTGTTATCATCCACACACACACAACAATGTTATCACCCACATCCATACACTATCATCCACACACACAACACTGTTATCACACACACAAACGGATCACTCTTATCACCCCCACACAGAACATTGTTATCATCCACACACAGAACACTGTTCTCACCCACACACACAACACTGTTATCACTCACACATAGAACACTGTTTTAACTCACACCTGCAGCACAGTTATCACCCACGCACACAACACGGTTATCACCCACACCCAGAACACTGTTATCAAACACACACAGAACACTGTTATCACCCACACAGAGAACACTGTTATCAACCACACACGGAACACCGTTATCACCCACACACACAACACTGTTATCACAAACACATAGAACACTGTTATCACTCATACATGCTGCACAGTTATCACCCACGCATACAACACTCTTATCACCCACTCCCAGAACATATTTATCATCCACTCACACAACACTGTTATCACACACACACAGAACACTGTTATCATCCACACACACAACACGGTTATCACCCACACACACACAACACGGTTATCACCCACACACAGAACATAGTTATCACCCACACACAGAACACTGTTATCAGACACACACACAACACTGTTATCACCGACACACACAACACTGTTATTACTCACACATAGAACACTGTTATCACTCATACCTGCTGCACAATGATCACCCACGCACACAACACTGTTATCACCCACACCCAGAACACATTTATCATCCTCTCACAGAACGCTGTTATCACACACACACAGAACACTGTTATCATCCACACACATAACACTGTTATCACCCACACACACAGATCACTCTTATCACCCACACGCAGAACATTGTTATCATTCACACACAGAACACTGTTATCACCCACACACACACAACACTGTTATCACCCACATCCAGAACACTTTTATCACCCATACACACAACACTGTTATCACTCACACATAAAACGCTGTTATCACCCACACACATAACACTGTTATCACTCACACATTAAACACTATCACTCATACATGCTACACAGTTATCACCCACGCACACAACACTGTTATCACCCACTCCCAGAACATATTTATCATCCACTCAAAGAACACTGTTATCACACACACACACAACACGTTTATCACTCACACATAGAACACTGTTATCACTCACACCTGCAGCACATTTATCACCCACGCACAGAACACTGTTATCACCCACACACAGAACACTCTTATCATCCACACACACACAACAATGTTATCACCCGCATCCATACACTATTATCATCCACAGACAGAACACGGTTATCACCCACACACCGAACACTGTTATCACAAACACACACAACACTGTTATCACTCGCAATAGAACACTGTTGTCACTCACACCTGCAGCACACTTATCACCCACGCACAGAACACTGTTATCACCCACACACACACAACACTGTTATCACCTACATCCAGAACACTTTTATCACTCACACGTAGAACACTGTTATCACCCACACACCCAACACTGTTATCACAAACACACACAACACTGTTATCACTCACAATAGAACACTGTTATCACTCACACCTGCAGCACATTTATCACCCACGCACACAACACTGTTATCTCCCACACCCAGAACACTGTTATCAGCCACACACAGAACACTGTTATCACCCACACACACAACATTGTTATCACCCACACACACACAACACTGTTATCACCTACATCCAGAACGCTGTTATCATCCACACACAGAACACTGTTACCATCCACACACACACAACAATGTTATCACCCACATCCATACACTATTATCATCCACACACAGAACACGGTTATCACCCACACACCGAAAACTGTTATCACAAACACACACAACACTGTTATCACTCACAATAGAACACTGTTATCACTCACACCTGCAGCACATTTATCACCCACGCACAGAACACTTTTATCACGCACACATAGAACACTGTTATCACCCACAAACCGAACACTGTTATCACAAACACACACAACACTGTTATCACTCACAATAGAACACTGTTATCACTCACACCTGCAGCACATTTATCACCCACGCACACAACACTGTTATCACCCACAGCCAGAACACTGTTATCATCCACTCACAGAACACTGTTATCACACACACACAGAACACTCATCATCCACACACACAACACGGTTATCACCTACATCCAGAACACTGTTATCATCCACACACAGAACACTGTTATCATCCACACACACACACAACAATGTTGTCACCCACACACAGAACACTTTTACCAACCACACACACAACAGTGTTATCACTCACACATAGAACACTGTTATCACACACACCTGCAGCACAGTTATCACGCAACACTATCACCCACACCCAGAACACTGTTATCACCTACACACAGAGCACTGTTATCACCCACACACACAACACTGTTATCACTCACACGTAGAACACTGTTATCACTCATACCTGCTGCACAATGATCACCCACGCACACAACACTGTTATCACCCACACCCAGAACACATTTATCATCCTCTCACAGAACACTGTTATCACACACACACAGAACACTGTTAGCATCCACACACATAACACTGTTATCACCCACACAGACAGATCACTCTTTTCACCCACACACAGAACATTGTTATCATCCACACACAGAACACTGTTATCACCCACACACACACAACACTGTTATCACACACATCCAGAACACTTTTATCACCCATACACACAACACTGTTATCACTCACAATAAAACACTGTTATCACTCACACATAGAACACTGTTATCACCCACACACACAACACTGTTATTACTCACACATAGAACACTGTTATCACTCATACCTGCAGCACATTTATCACCCACGCACAGAACACTTTTATCACGCACACATAGAACACTGTTATCACCCACATCCAGAACACTTTTATCACCCATACACACAACACTGTTATCACTCACACATAAAACGCTGTTATCACCCACACACATAACACTGTTATCACTCACACATTAAACACTATCACTCATACATGCTACACAGTTATCACCCACGCACACAACACTGTTATCACCCACTCCCAGAACATATTTATCATCCACTCAAAGAACACTGTTATCACACACACACACAACACGTTTATCACTCACACATAGAACACTGTTATCACTCATACCTGCTGCACATTTATCACCCACGCACAGAACACTGTTATCACCCACACACAGAACACTGTTATCACCCACACACTGTTATCACCCACACTGTTATGACCTACATCCAGAACACTGTTATCATCCACACACAGAACACTGTTATCATCCACACACACACAACAATGTTATCACCCGCATCCATACACTATTATCATCCACAGACAGAACACGGTTATCACCCACACACCGAACACTGTTATCACAAACACACACAACACTGTTATCACTCGCAATAGAACACTGTTGTCAGTCACACCTGCAGCACACTTATCACCCACGCACAGAACACTGTTATCACCCACACACACACAACACTGTTATCACCTACATCCAGAACATAGAACACTGTTATCACCCACACACCCAACACTGTTATCACAAACACACACAACACTGTTATCACTCACAATAGAACACTGTTATCACTCACACCTGCAGCACATTTATCACCCACGCACACAACACTGTTATCTCCCACACCCAGAACACTGTTATCAGCCACACACAGAACACTGTTATCACACACACACAGAACACTCTTATCATCCACACACACAACACGGTTATCACCCACACACACAACACTCTTATCACCCACACACAGAACACTGTTATCATCCACTCACAGAACACTGTTAGCACACACACAGAACACTGTTATCTCCCACACACACAACACTGTTATCACCCACACACACACAACACTGTTATCACCTACATCCAGAACACTGTTATCATCCACACACAGATCGCTGTTATCATCCACACACACACACAATGTAATCACCCACACACGGAACACTTTTACCACCCGCACACGCAACAGTGTTATCACACACACATACAACACTGTTATCACTCACACCTGCAGCACAGTTATCATCCACGCACGCAACACTATCACCCACACCCAGAAAACTGTTATCACCCACACACAGAGCACTGTTATCACCCACACACAGAACACTGTTATCACCCACACACCGAACACTGTTATCACAAACACACAAAACACTGTTATCACTCACAATAGAACACTGTTATCACTCACACCTGCAGCACATTTATCACCCACGCACTGAACACTTTTATCACGCACACATAGAACACTGTTATCACTCATACCTGCTGCATAATGATCACCCACGCACACAACACTCTTATCACCCACACCCAGAACACTGTTATCATCCACACACACAACACTGTTATCACACACACACACAGATCACTCTTATCACCCACACACAGAACATTGTTATCATCCACACACAGAACACTGTTATCACCCACACGGACAACACTGTTATCACTCACACATAAAACACTGTTATCACTCACACATAGAACACTGTTATCACCCACTCACAGAACACTGTCAGCACACACACAGAACACTGTTATCACCCACGCACACAACACGGTTATCACCCACACCCAGAACACTGTTATCATCCACACACACAACACGGTTATCACCCACACTCACAACACTGTTATCATCCACACACGGAACACCGTTATCACCCACACACACAACACTGTTATCACTCACACATAGAACACTGTTATCACTCATACATGCTGCACAGTTATCACCCACGCATACAACACTCTTATCACCCACTCCCAGAACATATTTATCATCCACTCACAGAACACGGTTATCACACACACACAGAACACTGTTATCATCCACACACACAACACGGTTATCACCCACACACACACAACACGGTTATCACCCACACACAGAACATAGTTATCACCCACACACAGAACACTGTTATCAGACACACACAACACTGTTATCACCCACACACACAACATTGTTATCACCCACACACACACAACACTGTTATCACCTACATCCAGAACACTGTTATCATCCACACACAGAACACTGTTATCATCCACACACACACAACAATGTTATCACCCACATCCATACACTATTATCATCCACACACAGAACACGGTTATCACCTACACACCGAACACTGTTATTACAAACACACAAAACACTGTTATCACTCACAATAGAACACTGTTATCACTCACACCTGCAGCACATTTATCACCCACGCACAGAACACTTTTATCACGCACACATAGAACACTGTTATCACCCACAAACCGAACACTGTTATCACAAACACACACAACACTGTTATCACTCACAATAGAACACTGTTATCACTCACACCTGCAGCACATTTATCACCCACGCACACAACACTGTTATCTCCCACACCCAGAACACTGTTATCACCCACACGCAGAACACTGTTATCACCCACACACACAACACTGTTATCACTCACACATAGAACACTGTTATCACTCATACATGCTGAACAGTTATCAACCACGCACGCAACACTGTTATCACCCACACCCAGAACACTGTTATCATCCACTCACAGAACACTGTTATCACACACACACAGAACACTCATCATCCACACACACAACACGGTTATCACCTACATCCAGAACACTGTTATCATCCACACACAGAACACTGTTATCACCCACACACACAGATCACTCTTATCACCCACACACAGAACATTGTTATCAATCACACTCAGAACACTGTTATCACCCACACACACACAACACTATTATCACCCACATCCAGAACACTTTTATCACCCATACACACAACACTGTTATCACTCACACATTAAACACTGTTATCACTCATACTTGCTGCACAGTTATCACCCACGCACACAACACTGTTATCACCCACTCCCAGAACATATTTATCATCCACTGTTATCACCTACACACAGAGCACTGTTATCACCCACACACACAACACTGTTATCACTCACACATAGAACACTGTTATCACTCATACCTGCTGCACAATGATCACCCACGCACACAACACTGTTATCACCCACACCCAGAACACATTTATCATCCTCTCACAGAACACTGTTATCACACACACACACACACCTGCAGCACAGTTATCACGCAACACTATCACCCACACCCAGAACACTGTTATCACCTAACACAGAGCACACAGAACATTGTTATCAATCACACTCAGAACACTGTTATCACCCACACACACACAACACTATTATCACCCACATCCAGAACACTTTTATCACCCATACACACAACACTATTATCACTCACACATAAAACGCTGTTATCACCCACACACACAACACTGTTATCACTCACACATTAAACACTGTTATCACTCATACTTGCTGCACAGTTATCACCCACGCACACAACACTGTTATCACCCACTCCCAGAACATATTTATCATCCACTCACAGAACACTGTTATCACACACACACAGAACACTGTTACCATCCACACACACAACACGGTTATCACCCACACACACACAACACGGTTATCACCCACACACAGAACATAGTTATCACCCACACACAGAACACTGTTATGACTCATACCTGCTGCACAATGATCACCCACGCACACAACACTGTTATCACCCACACCCAGAACACATTTATCATCCTCTCACAGAACACTGTTATCACACACACACAGAACACTGTTATCATCCACACACATAACACTGTTATCACCCACACACACAGATCACTCTTATCACCCACACACAGAACATTGTTATCAATCACACTCAGAACACTGTTATCACCCACACACACACAACACTATTATCACCCACATCCAGAACACTTTTATCACCCATACACACAACACTGTTATCACTCACACATAAAACGCTGTTCTCACTCATACTTGCTGCACAGTTATCACCCACGCACACAACACTGTTATCACCCACTCCCAGAACATGTTTATCATCCACTCACAGAACACTGTTATCACACACACACAGAACACTGTTACCATCCACACACACAACACGGTAATCACCCACACACACACAACACGGTTATCACCCACACACAGAACATAGTTATCACCCACACACAGAACACTGTTATCAGACACACACACACAACACTGTTATCACCCACACACACAACACTGTTATCACCCACACACACAACACTGTTATCACTCATACCTGCTGCACAATGATCACCCACGCACACAACACTGTTATCACCCACACCCAGAACACATTTATCATCCTCTCACAGAACACTGTTATCACACACACACAGAACACTGTTATCATCCACACACATAACACTGTTATCACCCACACACACAGATCACTCTTATCACCCACACACAGAACATTGTTATCAATCACACTCAGAACACTGTTATCACCCACACACACACAATACTATTATCACCGACATCCAGAACACTTTTATCACCCATACACACAACACTGTTATCACTCACACATAAAACGCTGTTATCACCCACACACAACACTGTTATCACTCACACATTAAACACTGTTATCAGTCATACTTGCTGCACAGTTATCACCCACGCACACAACACTGTTATCACCCACTCCCAGAACATATTTATCATCCACTCACAGAACACTGTTATCACACACACACAGAACACTGTTATCATCCACACAGACAACACGGTTATCACCTACACACACACAACACTGTTATCACCCACACACAGAACATAGTTATCACCCACACACAGAACACTGTTATCACACACACACACACAACACTGTTATCACCCACACACACAACATTGTTATCACCCACACACACACAACACTGTTATCACCTACATCCAGAACACTGTTATCATCCACACACAGAAAACTGTTATCATCCACACACACACAACAATGTTATCACCCACATCCATACACTATCATGCACACACACAACACTGTTATCACACACACACACGGATCACTCTTATCACCCACACACAGAACATTGTTATCATCCACACACAGAACACTGTTATCACCCACACAGACAACACTGTTATCACTCACATATAAAACACTGTTATCACTCACACATAGAACACTGTTATCACCCACTCACAAATCACTGTTAGCACACACACAGAACACTGTTCTCACCCACACACACAACACTGTTATCACTCACACATAGAACACTGTTTTAACTCACACCTGCAGCACAGTTATCACCCACGCACACAACACGGTTATCACCCACACCCAGAACACTGTTATCAAACACACACAGAACACTGTTATCACCCACACAGAGAACACTGTTATCAACCACACACGGAACACCGTTATCACCCACACACACAACAATGTTATCACTCACACATAGAACACTGTTATCACTCATACATGCTGCACAGTTATCACCCACGCATACAACACTCTTATCACCCACTCCCAGAACATTGTTATCAATCACACTCAGAACACTGTTATCACCCACACACACACAACACTATTATCACCCACATCCAGAACACTTTTATCACCCATACACACAACACTATTATCACTCACACATAAAACGCTGTTATCACCCACACACACAACACTGTTATCACTCACACATTAAACACTGTTATCACTCATACTTGCTGCACAGTTATCACCCACGCACACAACACTGTTATCACCCACTCCCAGAACATATTCATCATCCACTCACAGAACACTGTTATCACACACACACAGAACACTGTTACCATCCACACACACAACACGGTTATCACCCACACACACACAACACTGTTCTCACCCACACACACAACACTGTTATCACCCACACACAGAACACTGTTATGACTCATACCTGCTGCACAATGATCACCCACGCACACAACACTGTTATCACCCACACCCAGAACACATTTATCATCCTCTCACAGAACACTGTTATCACACACACACAGAACACTGTTATCATCCACACACATAACACTGTTATCACCCACACACACAGATCACTCTTATCACCCACACACAGAACATTGTTATCAATCACACTCAGAACACTGTTATCACCCACAGACACACAACACTATTATCACCCACATCCAGAACACTTTTATCACCCATACACACAACACTGTTATCACTCACACATAAAACGCTGTTCTCACTCATACTTGCTGCACAGTTATCACCCACGCACACAACACTGTTATCACCCACTCCCAGAACATGTTTATCATCCACTCACAGAACACTGTTATCACACACACACAGAACACTGTTACCATCCACACACACAACACGGTAATCACCCACACACACACAACACGGTTATCACCCACACACAGAACATAGTTATCACCCACACACAGAACACTGTTATCAGACACACACACACAACACTGTTATCACCCACACACACAACACTGTTATCACCCACACACACAACACTGTTATCACTCATACCTGCTGCACAATGATCACCCACGCACACAACACTGTTATCACCCACACCCAGAACACATTTATCATCCTCTCACAGAACACTGTTATCACACACACACAGAACACTGTTATCATCCACACACATAACACTGTTATCACCCACACACACAGATCACTCTTATCACCCACACACAGAACATTGTTATCAATCACACTCAGAACACTGTTATCACCCACACACACACAACACTATTATCACCCACATCCAGAACACTTTTATCACCCATACACACAACACTGTTATCACTCACACATAAAACGCTGTTCTCACTCATACTTGCTGCACAGTTATCACCCACGCACACAACACTGTTATCACCCACTCCCAGAACATGTTTATCATCCACTCACAGAACACTGTTATCACACACACACAGAACACTGTTACCATCCACACACACAACACGGTAATCACCCACACACACACAACACGGTTATCACCCACACACAGAACATAGTTATCACCCACACACAGAACACTGTTATCAGACACACACACACAACACTGTTATCACCCACACACACAACACTGTTATCACCCACACACACAACACTGTTATCACTCATACCTGCTGCACAATGATCACCCACGCACACAACACTGTTATCACCCACACCCAGAACACATTTATCATCCTCTCACAGAACACTGTTATCACACACACACAGAACACTGTTATCATCCACACACATAACACTGTTATCACCCACACACACAGATCACTCTTATCACCCACACACAGAACATTGTTATCAATCACACTCAGAACACTGTTATCACCCACACACACACAATACTATTATCACCGACATCCAGAACACTTTTATCACCCATACACACAACACTGTTATCACTCACACATAAAACGCTGTTATCACCCACACACAACACTGTTATCACTCACACATTAAACACTGTTATCAGTCATACTTGCTGCACAGTTATCACCCACGCACACAACACTGTTATCACCCACTCCCAGAACATATTTATCATCCACTCACAGAACACTGTTATCACACACACACAGAACACTGTTATCATCCACACAGACAACACGGTTATCACCTACACACACACAACACTGTTATCACCCACACACAGAACATAGTTATCACCCACACACAGAACACTGTTATCACACACACACACACAACACTGTTATCACCCACACACACAACATTGTTATCACCCACACACACACAACACTGTTATCACCTACATCCAGAACACTGTTATCATCCACACACAGAAAACTGTTATCATCCACACACACACAACAATGTTATCACCCACATCCATACACTATCATGCACACACACAACACTGTTATCACACACACACACGGATCACTCTTATCACCCACACACAGAACATTGTTATCATCCACACACAGAACACTGTTATCACCCACACAGACAACACTGTTATCACTCACATATAAAACACTGTTATCACTCACACATAGAACACTGTTATCACCCACTCACAAATCACTGTTAGCACACACACAGAACACTGTTCTCACCCACACACACAACACTGTTATCACTCACACATAGAACACTGTTTTAACTCACACCTGCAGCACAGTTATCACCCACGCACACAACACGGTTATCACCCACACCCAGAACACTGTTATCAAACACACACAGAACACTGTTATCAACCACACACGGAACACCGTTATCACCCACACACACAACAATGTTATCACTCACACATAGAACACTGTTATCACTCATACATGCTGCACAGTTATCACCCACGCATACAACACTCTTATCACCCACTCCCAGAACATTGTTATCAATCACACTCAGAACACTGTTATCACCCACACACACACAACACTATTATCACCCACATCCAGAACACTTTTATCACCCATACACACAACACTATTATCACTCACACATAAAACGCTGTTATCACCCACACACACAACACTGTTATCACTCACACATTAAACACTGTTATCACTCATACTTGCTGCACAGTTATCACCCACGCACACAACACTGTTATCACCCACTCCCAGAACATATTTATCATCCACTCACAGAACACTGTTATCACACACACACAGACAACACTGTTATCACTCACATATAAAACACTGTTATCACTCACACATAGAACACTGTTATCACCCACTCACAAATCACTGTTAGCACACACACAGAACACTGTTCTCACCCACACACACAACACTGTTATCACTCACACATAGAACACTGTTTTAACTCACACCTGCAGCACAGTTATCACCCACGCACACAACACGGTTATCACCCACACCCAGAACACTGTTATCAAACACACACAGAACACTGTTATCAACCACACACGGAACACCGTTATCACCCACACACACAACAATGTTATCACTCACACATAGAACACTGTTATCACTCATACATGCTGCACAGTTATCACCCACGCATACAACACTCTTATCACCCACTCCCAGAACATTGTTATCAATCACACTCAGAACACTGTTATCACCCACACACACACAACACTATTATCACCCACATCCAGAACACTTTTATCACCCATACACACAACACTATTATCACTCACACATAAAACGCTGTTATCACCCACACACACAACACTGTTATCACTCACACATTAAACACTGTTATCACTCATACTTGCTGCACAGTTATCACCCACGCACACAACACTGTTATCACCCACTCCCAGAACATATTTATCATCCACACACACAACACGGTTATCACCCACACACACACAACACGGTTATCACCCACACACAGAACATAGTTATCACCCACACACACACAACACTGTTATCACCTACATCCAGAACACTGTTATCATCCACACACAGAAAACTGTTATCATCCACACACACACAACAATGTTATCACCCACATCCATACACTATCATGCACACACACAACACTGTTATCACACACACACACGGATCACTCTTATCACCCACACACAGAACATTGTTATCATCCACACACAGAACACTGTTATCACCCACACAGACAACACTGTTATCACTCACATATAAAACACTGTTATCACTCACACATAGAACACTGTTATCACCCACTCACAAATCACTGTTAGCACACACACAGAACACTGTTCTCACCCACACACACAACACTGTTATCACTCACACATAGAACACTGTTTTAACTCACACCTGCAGCACAGTTATCACCCACGCACACAACACGGTTATCACCCACACCCAGAACACTGTTATCAAACACACACAGAACACTGTTATCACCCACACAGAGAACACTGTTATCAACCACACACGGAACACCGTTATCACCCACACACACAACAATGTTATCACTCACACATAGAACACTGTTATCACTCATACATGCTGCACAGTTATCACCCACGCATACAACACTCTTATCACCCACTCCCAGAACATTGTTATCAATCACACTCAGAACACTGTTATCACCCACACACACACAACACTATTATCACCCACATCCAGAACACTTTTATCACCCATACACACAACACTATTATCACTCACACATAAAACGCTGTTATCACCCACACACACAACACTGTTATCACTCACACATTAAACACTGTTATCACTCATACTTGCTGCACAGTTATCACCCACGCACACAACACTGTTATCACCCACTCCCAGAACATATTTATCATCCACTCACAGAACACTGTTATCACACACACACAGAACACTGTTAACCATCCACACACACAACACGGTTATCACCCACACACACACAACACGGTTATCACCCACACACAGAACATAGTTATCACCCACACACAGAACACTGTTATGACTCATACCTGCTGCACAATGATCACCCACGCACACAACACTGTTATCACCCACACCCAGAACACATTTATCATCCTCTCACAGAACACTGTTATCACACACACACAGAACACTGTTATCATCCACACACATAACACTGTTATCACCCACACACACAGATCACTCTTATCACCCACACACAGAACATTGTTATCAATCACACTCAGAACACTGTTATCACCCACACACACACAACACTATTATCACCCACATCCAGAACACTTTTATCACCCATACACACAACACTGTTATCACTCACACATAAAACGCTGTTCTCACTCATACTTGCTGCACAGTTATCACCCACGCACACAACACTGTTATCACCCACTCCCAGAACATGTTTATCATCCACTCACAGAACACTGTTATCACACACACACAGAACACTGTTACCATCCACACACACAACACGGTAATCACCCACACACACACAACACGGTTATCACCCACACACAGAACATAGTTATCACCCACACACAGAACACTGTTATCAGACACACACACACAACACTGTTATCACCCACACACACAACACTGTTATCACCCACACACACAACACTGTTATCACTCATACCTGCTGCACAATGATCACCCACGCACACAACACTGTTATCACCCACACCCAGAACACATTTATCATCCTCTCACAGAACACTGTTATCACACACACACAGAACACTGTTATCATCCACACACATAACACTGTTATCACCCACACACACAGATCACTCTTATCACCCACACACAGAACATTGTTATCAATCACACTCAGAACACTGTTATCACCCACACACACACAACACTATTATCACCCACATCCAGAACACTTTTATCACCCATACACACAACACTGTTATCACTCACACATAAAACGCTGTTCTCACTCATACTTGCTGCACAGTTATCACCCACGCACACAACACTGTTATCACCCACTCCCAGAACATGTTTATCATCCACTCACAGAACACTGTTATCACACACACACAGAACACTGTTACCATCCACACACACAACACGGTAATCACCCACACACACACAACACGGTTATCACCCACACACAGAACATAGTTATCACCCACACACAGAACACTGTTATCAGACACACACACACAACACTGTTATCACCCACACACACAACACTGTTATCACCCACACACACAACACTGTTATCACTCATACCTGCTGCACAATGATCACCCACGCACACAACACTGTTATCACCCACACCCAGAACACATTTATCATCCTCTCACAGAACACTGTTATCACACACACACAGAACACTGTTATCATCCACACACATAACACTGTTATCACCCACACACACAGATCACTCTTATCACCCACACACAGAACATTGTTATCAATCACACTCAGAACACTGTTATCACCCACACACACACAATACTATTATCACCCACATCCAGAACACTTTTATCACCCATACACACAACACTGTTATCACTCACACATAAAACGCTGTTATCACCCACACACAACACTGTTATCACTCACACATTAAACACTGTTATCAGTCATACTTGCTGCACAGTTATCACCCACGCACACAACACTGTTATCACCCACTCCCAGAACATATTTATCATCCACTCACAGAACACTGTTATCACACACACACAGAACACTGTTATCATCCACACAGACAACACGGTTATCACCTACACACACACAACACTGTTATCACCCACACACAGAACATAGTTATCACCCACACACAGAACACTGTTATCACACACACACACACAACACTGTTATCACCCACACACACAACATTGTTATCACCCACACACACACAACACTGTTATCACCTACATCCAGAACACTGTTATCATCCACACACAGAAAACTGTTATCATCCACACACACACAACAATGTTATCACCCACATCCATACACTATCATGCACACACACAACACTGTTATCACACACACACACGGATCACTCTTATCACCCACACACAGAACATTGTTATCATCCACACACAGAACACTGTTATCACCCACACAGACAACACTGTTATCACTCACATATAAAACACTGTTATCACTCACACATAGAACACTGTTATCACCCACTCACAAATCACTGTTAGCACACACACAGAACACTGTTCTCACCCACACACACAACACTGTTATCACTCACACATAGAACACTGTTTTAACTCACACCTGCAGCACAGTTATCACCCACGCACACAACACGGTTATCACCCACACCCAGAACACTGTTATCAAACACACACAGAACACTGTTATCACCCACACAGAGAACACTGTTATCAACCACACACGGAACACCGTTATCACCCACACACACAACAATGTTATCACTCACACATAGAACACTGTTATCACTCATACATGCTGCACAGTTATCACCCACGCATACAACACTCTTATCACCCACTCCCAGAACATTGTTATCAATCACACTCAGAACACTGTTATCACCCACACACACACAACACTATTATCACCCACATCCAGAACACTTTTATCACCCATACACACAACACTATTATCACTCACACATAAAACGCTGTTATCACCCACACACACAACACTGTTATCACTCACACATTAAACACTGTTATCACTCATACTTGCTGCACAGTTATCACCCACGCACACAACACTGTTATCACCCACTCCCAGAACATATTTATCATCCACTCACAGAACACTGTTATCACACACACACAGAACACTGTTACCATCCACACACACAACACGGTTATCACCCACACACACACAACACGGTTATCACCCACACACAGAACATAGTTATCACCCACACACAGAACACTGTTATGACTCATACCTGCTGCACAATGATCACCCACGCACACAACACTGTTATCACCCACACCCAGAACACATTTATCATCCTCTCACAGAACACTGTTATCACACACACACAGAACACTGTTATCATCCACACACATAACACTGTTATCACCCACACACACAGATCACTCTTATCACCCACACACAGAACATTGTTATCAATCACACTCAGAACACTGTTATCACCCACACACACACAACACTATTATCACCCACATCCAGAACACTTTTATCACCCATACACACAACACTGTTATCACTCACACATAAAACGCTGTTCTCACTCATACTTGCTGCACAGTTATCACCCACGCACACAACACTGTTATCACCCACTCCCAGAACATGTTTATCATCCACTCACAGAACACTGTTATCACACACACACAGAACACTGTTACCATCCACACACACAACACGGTAATCACCCACACACACACAACACGGTTATCACCCACACACAGAACATAGTTATCACCCACACACAGAACACTGTTATCAGACACACACACACAACACTGTTATCACCCACACACACAACACTGTTATCACCCACACACACAACACTGTTATCACTCATACCTGCTGCACAATGATCACCCACGCACACAACACTGTTATCACCCACACCCAGAACACATTTATCATCCTCTCACAGAACACTGTTATCACACACACACAGAACACTGTTATCATCCACACACATAACACTGTTATCACCCACACACACAGATCACTCTTATCACCCACACACAGAACATTGTTATCAATCACACTCAGAACACTGTTATCACCCACACACACACAATACTATTATCACCCACATCCAGAACACTTTTATCACCCATACACACAACACTGTTATCACTCACACATAAAACGCTGTTATCACCCACACACAACACTGTTATCACTCACACATTAAACACTGTTATCACTCATACTTGCTGCACAGTTATCACCCACGCACACAACACTGTTATCACCCACTCCCAGAACATATTTATCATCCACTCACAGAACACTGTTATCACACACACACAGAACACTGTTATCATCCACACAGACAACACGGTTATCACCTACACACACACAACACTGTTATCACCCACACACAGAACATAGTTATCACCCACACACAGAACACTGTTATCACACACACACACACAACACTGTTATCACCCACACACACAACATTGTTATCACCCACACACACACAACACTGTTATCACCTACATCCAGAACACTGTTATCATCCACACACAGAAAACTGTTATCATCCACACACACACAACAATGTTATCACCCACATCCATACACTATCATGCACACACACAACACTGTTATCACACACACACACGGATCACTCTTATCACCCACACACAGAACATTGTTATCATCCACACACAGAACACTGTTATCACCCACACAGACAACACTGTTATCACTCACATATAAAACACTGTTATCACTCACACATAGAACACTGTTATCACCCACTCACAAATCACTGTTAGCACACACACAGAACACTGTTCTCACCCACACACACAACACTGTTATCACTCACACATAGAACACTGTTTTAACTCACACCTGCAGCACAGTTATCACCCACGCACACAACACGGTTATCACCCACACCCAGAACACTGTTATCAAACACACACAGAACACTGTTATCACCCACACAGAGAACACTGTTATCAACCACACACGGAACACCGTTATCACCCACACACACAACAATGTTATCACTCACACATAGAACACTGTTATCACTCATACATGCTGCACAGTTATCACCCACGCATACAACACTCTTATCACCCACTCCCAGAACATATTTATCATCCACTCACAGAACACGTTTATCACACACACACAACACGGTTATCACCCACACACAGAACATAGTTATCACCCACACACAGAACACTGTTATCAGACACACACACACCACTGTTATCACCCACACACACAACATTGTTATCACCCACACACACACGACACTGTTATCACCTATATCCAGAACACTGTTATCATCCACACATAGAACACTGTTACCATCCACACACACACAACAATGTTATCACCCACATCCATACACTATTATCATCCACACACAGAACACGGTTATCACCCACACACCGAACACTGTTATCAAACACACACAGAACACTGTTATCACCCACACAGAGAACACTGTTATCAACCACACACGGAACACCGTTATCACCCACACACACAACACTGTTATCACTCACACATAGAACACTGTTATCACTCATACATGCTGCACAGTTATCACCCACGCATACAACACTCTTATCACCCACTCCCAGAACATATTTATCATCCACTCACAGAACACTGTTATCACACACACACAGAACACTGTTATCATCCACACACACAACACGGTTATCACCCACACACACACAACACGGTTATCACCCACACACAGAACATAGTTATCACCCACACACAGAACACTGTTATCAGACACACACACAACACTGTTATCACCCACACACACAACACTGTTATCACTCACACATAGAACACTGTTATCACTCATACCTGCTGCACAATGATCACCCACGCACACAACATTGTTATCACCCACACCCAGAACACATTTATCATCCTCTCACAGAACGCTGTTATCACACACACACAGAACACTGTTATCATCCACACACATAACACTGTTATCACCCACACACACACAACACTGTTATCACCCACATCCAGAACACTTTTATCACCCATTCACACAACACTGTTATCACTCACACATAAAACGCTGTTATCTCCCACACACATAACACTGTTATCACTCACACATAGAACACTGTTATCACTCATACATGCTGCACAGTTATCACCCACGCACACAACACTGTTATCACCCACTCCCAGAACATATTTATCATCCACTCAAAGAACACTGTTATCACACACACAGAACACTGTTATCATCCACACACACAACACGGTTATCGCCTACACACACACAACACTGTTATCACCCACACACAGAACACAGTTATCACCCACACACAGAACACTGTTATCACACACACACACAAAACACTGTTATCACCCACACACACAACATTGTTATCACCCACACACACACAACACTGTTATCACCTACATCCAGAACACTGTTATCATCCACACACAGAAAACTGTTATCATCCACACACACACAACAATGTTATCACCCACATCCATACACTATTATCATCCACACACAGAACACGGTTATCACCCACACACCGAACACTGTTATCACCCACACACACAACATGTTTATCACTCACACATAGAACACTGTTATCACTCACACCTGCAGCACATTTATCACCCACGCAGAGAACACTGTTATCACCCACACACAGAACACTGTTATCACCCACACACTGTTATCACCCACACTGTTATGACCTACATCCAGAACACTGTTATCATCCACACACAGAACACTGTTATCATTCACACACACACAACAATGTTATCACCCGCATCCATACACTATTATCATACACAGACAGAACACGGTTATCACCCACACACCGAACACTGTTATCACAAACACACACAACACTGTTATCACTCGCAATAGAACACTGTTGTCACTCACACCTGCAGCACATTTATCACCCACGCACAGAACACTGTTATCACCCACACACACACAACACTGTTATCACCTACATCCAGAACACTTTTATCACTCACACATAGAACACTGTTATCACCCACACACCCAACACTGTTATCACAAACACACACAACACTGTTATCACTCACAATAGAACACTGTTATCACTCACACCTGCAGCACATTTATCACCCACGCACACAACACTGTTATCTCCCACACCCAGAACACTGTTATCAGCCACACACAGAACACTGTTATCACACACACACAGAACACTCTTATCATCCACACACACAACACGGTTATCACCCACACACACAACACTCTTATCACCCACACACAGAACACTGTTACCATCCACTCACAGAACACTGTTAGCACACACACAGAACACTGTTATCTCCCACACACACAACACTGTTATCACCCACACACACACAACACTGTTATCACCTACGTCCAGAACACTGTTATCATCCACACACAGAACGCTGTTATCATCCACACACACACAATGTAATCACCCACACACAGAACACTTTTACCACCCACACACACAACAGTGTTATCACACACACATAGAACACTGTTATCAATCACACCTGCAACACAGTTATCACCCACGCACGCAACACTATCACCCACACCCAGAACACTGTGATCACCCACACACAGAGCACTGTTATCACCCACACACAGAACACTGTTATCACCCACACACCGAACACTGTTATCACAAACACACAAAACACTGTTATCACTCACAATAGAACACTGTTATCACTCACACCTGCAGCACATTTATCACCCACGCACAGAACACTTTTATCACGCACACATCGAACACTGTTATCACTCATACCTGCTGCACAATGATCACCCACGCACACAACACTCTTATCACCCACACCCAGAACACTGTTATCATCCACACACACAACACTGTTATCACACACACATACAGATCACTCTTATCACCCACACACAGAACATTGTTATCATCCGCACACAGAACACTGTTATCACCCACACAGACAACACTGTTATCACTCACACATAAAACACTGTTATCACTCACACATAGAACACTGTTATCACCCACTCACAGGACACTGTCAGCACACACACAGAACACTGTTATCACCCACGCACACAACACGGTTATCACCCACACCCAGAACACTGTTATCAAACACACACAGAACACTGTAATCACCCACACACAGAACACTGTCATCACCCACACACGGAACACCGTTATCACCCACACACACAACACTGTTATCACTCACACATAGAACACTGTTATCACTCATACATGCTGCACAGTTATCACCCACGCATACAACACTCTTATCACCCACTCCCAGAACATATTTATCATCCACTCACAGAACACGGTTATCACACACACACACACAACACGGTTATCACCCACACACAGAACATAGTTATCACCCACACACAGAACACTGTTATCAGACACACACACAACACTGTTATCACCCACACACACAACATTGTTATCACCCACACACACACAACACTGTTATCACCTATATACAGAACACTGTTATCATCCACACATAGAACACTGTTACCATCCACACACACACAACAATGTTATCACCCACATCCATACACTATTATCATCCACACACAGAACACGGTTATCACCCACACACCGAACACTGTTATCACAAACACACACAACACTGTTATCACTCACAATAGAACACTGTTATCACTCACACCTGCAGCATATTTATCACCCACGCACAGAACACTTTTATCACGCACACATAGAACACTGTTATCACCCACAAACCGAACACTGTTATCACAAACACACACAACACTGTTATCACTCACAATAGAACACTGTTATCACTCACACCTGCAGCACATTTATCACCCACGCACACAACACTGTTATCACCCACACCCAGAACACTGTTATCATCCACTCACAGAACACTGTTATCACACACACACACTCATCATCCACACACACAACACGGTTATCACCTACATCCAGAACACTGTTATCATCCACACACAGAACACTGTTATCATCCACACACACACACAACAATGTTGTCACCCACACACAGAACACTTTTACCAACCACACACACAACAGTGTTATCACTCACACATAGTACACTGTTATCACACACACCTGCAGCACAGTTATCACGCAACACTATCACCCACACCCAGAACACTGTTATCACCTACACACAGAGCACTGTTATCACCCACACACACAACACTGTTATCACTCACACATAGAACACTGTTATCACTCATACCTGCTGCACAATGATCACCCACGCACACAACACTGTTATCACCCACACCCAGAACACATTTATCATCCTCTCACAGAACACTGTTATCACACACACACAGAACACTGTTAGCATCCACACACATAACACTGTTATCACCCACACAGACAGATCACTCTTTTCACCCACACACAGAACATTGTTATCATCCACACACAGAACACTGTTATCTCCCACACACAAACAACACTGTTATCACACACATCCAGAACACTTTTATCACCCATACACACAACACTGTTATCACTCACAATAAAACACTGTTATCACTCACACATAGAACACTGTTATCACTCATACCTGCTGCACAATGATCACCCACGCACACAACACTCTTATCACCCACACCCAGAACACTGTTATCATCCACACACACAACACTGTTATCACACACACACACACAGATCACTCTTATCACCCACGCACACAACACTCTTATCACCCCCACACAGAACATTGTTATCATCCACACAGACAACACTGTTATCACTCACACATAAAACACTATCACTCACACATAGAACACTGTTATCACCCACTCACAGAACACTGTTATCACTCACGCATAGAACACAGTTATCACCCACTCACAAATCACTGTCAGCACACACACAGAACACTGTTATCACCCACACACACAACACTGTTATCACTCACACATAGAACACTGTTTTAACTCACACCTGCAGCACAGTTATCACCCACGCACACAACACGGTTATCACCCACACCCAGAACACTGTTATCAAACACACACAGAACACGGTTATCACCCACACAGAGAACACTGTTATCAACCACACACGGAACACCGTTATCACCCACACACACAACACTGTTATCACTCACACATAGAACACTGTTATCACTCATACATGCTGCACAGTTATCACCCACGCACACAACACTGTTATCACCCACTCCCAGAACATATTTATCATCCACTCACAGAACACTGTTATCACACACACACAGAACACTGTTACCATCCACACACACAACACGGTTATCACCCACACACACACAACACGGTTATCACCCACACACAGAACATTGTTATCAGACACACACACAACACTGTTATCACCCACACACACAACACTGTTATCACTCACACATAGAACACTGTTATCACTCATACCTGCTGCACAATGATCACCCACGCACACAACACTGTTATCACCCACACCCAGAACACATTTATCATCCTCTCACAGAACACTGTTATCACACACACACAGAACACTGTTATCATCCACACACATAACACTGTTATCACCCACACACACAGATCACTCTTATCACCCACACACACAACATTGTTATCAATCACACTCAGAACACTGTTCTCACACACACACACACAACACTATTATCACCCACATCCAGAACACTTTTATCACCCATACACACAACACTGTTATCACTCACACATAAAACGCTGTTATCACCCACACACACAACGCTGTTATCACTCACACATTAAACACTGTTATCACTCATACTTGCTGCACAGTTATCACCCACGCACACAAGCTGTTATCACCCACTCCCAGAACATATTTATCATCCACTCACAGAACACTGTTATCACACACACACAGAACACTGTTACCATCCACACACACAACACGGTTATCACCGACACACACACAACACGGTTATCACCCACACACAGAACATAGTTATCACCCACACACAGAACACTGTTATCAGACACACACACAACACTGTTATCACCCACACACACAACACTGTTATCACTCACACATAGAACACTGTTATCACTCATACCTGCTGCACAATGATCACCCACGCACACAACACTGTTATCACCCACACCCAGAACACATTTATCATCCTCTCACAGAACACTGTTATCACACACACACAGAACACTGTTATCATTCACACACATAACACTGTTATCACCCACACGCACAGATCACTCTTATCACCCACACACAGAACATTGTTATCAATCACACTCAGAACACTGTTATCACCCACACACACACAACACTATTATCACCCACATCCAGAACACTTTTATCACCCATACACACAACACTGTTATCACTCACACATGAAACGCTGTTATCACCTACACAGACAACACTGTTATCACTCACACATTAAACACTGTTATCACTCATACTTGCTGCACAGTTATCACCCACGCACACAACACTGTTATCACCCACTCCCAGAACATATTTATCATCCACTCACAGAACACTGTTATCACACACACACAGAACACTGTTATCATTCACACACATAACACTGTTATCACCCACACACACAGATCACTCTTATCACCCACACTCAGAACATTGATATCAATCACACTCAGAACACTGTTATCACCCACACACACACAACACTATTATCACCCACATCCAGAACACTTTTATCACCCATACACACAACACTGTTATCACTCACACATGAAACGCTGTTATCACCCACACACACAACACTGTTATCACTCACACATTAAACACTGTTATCACTCATACTTGCTGCACAGTTATCACCCACACACACAACACTGTTATCACTCACACATAAAACACTGTTATCACTCACACATAGAACACTGTTATCACCCACTCACAGAACACTGTCAGCACACACACAGAACACTGTTATCACTCACACATACAACACTGTTATCACCCACACACACAACATTGTTATCACCCACACACACACAACACTGTTATCATCTACATCCAGAACACTGTTATCATCCACACACAGAACACTGTTATCATTCACACACACACAACAATGTTATCACCCGCATCCATACACTATTATCATACACAGACAGAACACGGTTATCACCCACACACCGAACACTGTTATCACAAACACACACAACACTGTTATCACTCGCAATAGAACACTATTGTCACTCACACCTGCAGCACATTTATCACCCACGCACAGAACACTGTTATCACCCACACACACACAACACTGTTATCACCTACATCCAGAACACTTTTATCACTCACACATAGAACACTGTTATCACCCACACACCCAACACTGTTATCACAAACACACACAACACTGTTATCACTCACAATAGAACACTGTTATCACTCACACCTGCAGCACATTTATCACCCACGCACACAACACTGTTATCTCCCACACCCAGAACACTGTTATCAGCCACACACAGAACACTGTTATCACACACACAGAGAACACTCTTATCATCCACACACACAACACGCTTATCACCCACACACACAACACTCTTATCACCCACACACAGAACACTGTTACCATCCACTCACAGAACACTGTTAGCACACACACAGAACACTGTTATCTCCCACACACACAACACTGTTATCACCCACACACACACAACACTGTTATCACCTACGTCCAGAACACTGTTATCATCCACACACAGAACGCTGTTATCATCCACACACACACACAATGTAATCACCCACACACAGAACACTTTTACCACCCACACACACAACAGTGTTATCACACACACATAGAACACTGTTATCAATCACACCTGCAACACAGTTATCACCCACGCACGCAACACTATCACCCACACCCAGAACACTGTGATCACCCACACACAGAGCACTGTTATCACCCACACACAGAACACTGTTATCACCCACACACCGAACACTGTTATCACAAACACACAAAACACTGTTATCACTCACAATAGAACACTGTTATCACTCACACCTGCAGCACATTTATCACCCACGCACAGAACACTTTTATCACGCACACATAGAACACTGTTATCACTCATACCTGCTGCACAATGATCACCCACGCACACAACACTCTTATCACCCACACCCAGAACACTGTTATCATCCACACACACAACACTGTTATCACACACACACAAAGATCACTCTTATCACCCACACACAGAACATTGTTATCATCCGCACACAGAACACTGTTATCACCCACACAGACAACACTGTTATCACTCACACATAAAACACTGTTATCACTCACACATAGAACACTGTTATCACCCACTCACAGGACACTGTCAGCACACACACAGAACACTGTTATCACCCACACACGGAACACCGTCCCACACACACAACACTGTTATCACTCACACATAGAACACTGTTATCACTCATACATGCTGCACAGTTATCACCCACGCATACAACACTCTTATCACCCACTCCCAGAACATATTTATCATCCACTCACAGAACACGGTTATCACACACACACACACAACACGGTTATCACCCACACACAGAACATAGTTATCACCCACACACAGAACACTGTTATCAGACACACACACACCACTGTTATCACCCACACACTCAACATTGTTATCACCCACACACACACAACACTGTTATCACCTATATCCAGAACACTGTTATCATCCACACATAGAACACTGTTACCATCCACACACACACAACAATGTTATCACCCACATCCATACACTATTATCATCCACACACAGAACACGGTTATCACCCACACACCGAACACTGTTATCACAAACACACACAACACTGTTATCACTCACAATAGAACACTGTTATCACTCACACCTGCAGCACATTTATCACCCACGCACAGAAAACTTTTATCACGCACACATAGAACACTGTTATCACCCACAAACCGAACACTGTTATCACAAACACACACAACACTGTTATCACTCACAATAGAACACTGTTATCACTCACACCTGCAGCACATTTATCACCCACGCACACAACACTGTTATCACCCACACCCAGAACACTGTTATCATCCACTCACAGAACACTGTTATCACACACACACAGAACACTCATCATCCACACACACAACACGGTTATCACCTACATCCAGAACACTGTTATCATCCACACACAGAACACTGTTATCATCCACACACACACACAACAATGTTGTCACCCACACACAGAACACTTTTACCAACCACACACACAACAGTGTTATCACTCACACATAGAACACTGTTATCACACACACCTGCAGCACAGTTATCACGCAACACTATCACCCACACCCAGAACACTGTTATCACCTACACACAGAGCACTGTTATCACCCACACACACAACACTGTTATCACTCACACATAGAACACTGTTATCACTCATACCTGCTGCACAATGATCACCCACGCACACAACACTGTTATCACCCACACCCAGAACACATTTATCATCCTCTCACAGAACACTGTTATCACACACACACAGAACACTGTTAGCATCCACACACATAACACTGTTATCACCCACACAGACAGATCACTCTTTTCACCCACACACAGAACATTGTTATCATCCACACACAGAACACTGTTATCACCCACACACACACAACACTGTTATCACACACATCCAGAACACTTTTATCACCCATACACACAACACTGTTATCACTCACAATAAAACACTGTTATCACTCACACATAGAACACTGTTATCACTCATACCTGCTGCACAATGATCACCCACGCACACAACACTCTTATCACCCACACCCAGAACACTGTTATCATCCACACACACAACACTGTTATCACACACACACACAGATCACTCATCACCCACGCACACAACACTCTTATCACCCCCACACAGAACATTGTTATCATCCACACAGACAACACTGTTATCACTCACACATAAAACACTATCACTCACACATAGAACACTGTTATCACCCACTCACAGAACACTGTCAGCACACACACAGAACACTGTTATCACTCACACACACAACACTGTTATCACTCACGCATAGAACACTGTTATCACCCACTCACAAATCACTGTCAGCACACACACAGAACACTGTTATCACCCACACACACAACACTGTTATCACTCACACATAGAACACTGTTTTAACTCACACCTGCAGCACAGTTATCACCCACGCACACAACACGGTTATCACCCACACCCAGAACACTGTTATCAAACACACACACAACACGGTTATCACCCACACACACACAACACGGTTATCACCCACACACAGAACATAGTTATCACCCACACACAGAACACTGTTATCAGACACACACACAACACTGTTATCACCCACACACACAACACTGTTATCACTCACACATAGAACACTGTTATCACTCATACCTGCTGCACAATGATCACCCACGCACACAACACTGTTATCACCCACACCCAGAACACATTTATCATCCTCTCACAGAACACTGTTATCACACACACACAGAACACTGTTATCATCCACACACATAACACTGTTATCACCCACACACACAGATCACTCTTATCACCCACACACACAACATTGTTATCAATCACACTCAGAACACTGTTCTCACACACACACACACAACACTATTATCACCCACATCCAGAACACTTTTATCACCCATACACACAACACTGTTGTCACTCACACATAAAACGCTGTTATCACCCACACACACAACGCTGTTATCACTCACACATTAAACACTGTTATCACTCATACTTGCTGCACAGTTATCACCCACGCACACAACACTGTTATCACCCACTCCCAGAACATATTTATCATCCACTCACAGAACACTGTTATCACACACACACAGAACACTGTTATCATCCACACACACAACACGGTTATCACCTACACACACACAACACTGTTATCACCCACACACAGAACACAGTTATCACCCACACACAGAACACTGTTATCACACACACACACACAACACTGTTATCACCCACACACACAACATTGTTATCACCCACACACACACAACACTGTTATCACCTACATCCAGAACACTGTTATCATCCACACACAGAAAACTGTTATCATCCACACACACACAACAATGTTATCACCCACATCCATACACTATCATCCACACAGACAACACTGTTATCACACACACACACGGATCACTCTTATCACCCACACACAGAACATTGTTATCATCCACACACAGAACACTGTTATCACCCACACAGACAACACTGTTATCACTCACACATAAAAGACTGTTATCACTCACACATAGAACACTGTTATCACCCACTCACAAATCACTGTTAGCACACACACACAACACTGTTCTCACCCACACACACAACACTGTTATCACTCACACATAGAACACTGTTTTAACTCACACCTGCAGCACAGTTATCACCCACGCACACAACACGGTTATCACCCACACCCAGAACACTGTTATCAAACACACACAGAACACTGTTATCACCCACACAGAGAACACTGTTATCAACCACACACGGAACACTGTTATCACAAACACACAAAACACTGTTATCACAAACACACAAAACACTGTTATCACTCACAATAGAACACTGTTATCACTCACACCTGCAGCACATTTATCACCCACGCACAGAACACTTTTATCACGCACACATAGAACACTGTTATCACTCATACCTGCTGCATAATGATCACCCACGCACACAACACTCTTATCACCCACACCCAGAACACTGTTATCACCCACACACAGAACACTGTTATCACACACACACACAGATCACTCTTATCACCCACACACAGAACATTGTTATCATCCACACACAGAACACTGTTATCACCCACGCAGACAACACTGTTATCACTCACACATAAAACACTGTTATCACTCACACATAGAACACTGTTATCACCCACTCACAGAACACTGTCAGCACACACACAGAACACTGTTATCACCCACGCACACAACACGGTTATCACCCACACCCAGAACACTGTTATCAAACACACACAGAACACTGTTATCACCCACACACAGAACACTGTTATCACTCACACATAGAACACTGTTATCACTCATACATGCTGCACAGTTATCACCCACGCATACAACACTCTTATCACCCACTCCCAGAACATATTTATCATCCACTCACAGAACACGGTTATCACACACACACAGAACACTGTTATCATCCACACACACAACACGGTTATCACCCACACACACACAACACGGTTATCACCCACACACAGAACATAGTTATCACCCTCACACAGAACACTGTTATCAGACACACACACAACACTGTTATCACCCACACACACAACATTGTTATCACCCACACACACACAACACTGTTATCACCTACATCCAGAACACTGTTATCATCCACACACAGAACACTGTTATCATCCACACACACACAACAATGTTATCACCCACATCCATACACTATTATCATCCACACACAGAACACGGTTATCACCCACACACCGAACACTGTTATCACAAACACACAAAACACTGTTATCACTCACAATAGAACACTGTTATCACTCACACATGCAGCACATTTATCACCCACGCACAGAACACTTTTATCACGCACACATAGAACACTGTTATCACCCACAAACCGAACACTGTTATCACAAACACACACAACACTGTTATCACTCACAATAGAACACTGTTATCACTCACACCTGCAGCACATTTATCACCCACGCACACAACACTGTTATCTCCCACACCCAGAACACTGTTATCACACACACAGAACACTGTTATCACCCACACACACAACACTGTTATCACTCACACATAGAACACTGTTATCACTCATACATGCTGAACAGTTATCACCCACGCACGCAACACTGTTATCACCCACACCCAGAACACTGTTATCATCCACTCACAGAACACTGTTATCACACACACACAGAACACTCATCATCCACACACACAACACGGTTATCACCTACATCCAGAACACTGTTATCATCCACACACAGAACACTGTTATCATCCACACACACACACAACAATGTTGTCACCCACACACAGAACACTTTTACCAACCACACACACAACAGTGTTATCACTCACACATAGAACACTGTTATCACTCACACATAGAACACTGTTATCACACACACCTGCAGCACAGTTATCACGCAACACTATCACCCACACACAGAACACTGTTATCACCTACACACAGAGCACTGTTATCACCCACACACAGAACACTGTTATCACCCACACACACAACACTGTTATCACTCACACATAGAACACTGTTATCACTCATACCTGCTGCACAATGATCACCCACGCACACAACACTGTTATCACCCACACCCAGAACACATTTATCATCCTCTCACAAACACTGTTATCACACACACACAGAACACTGTTAGCATCCACACACATAACACTGTTATCACCCACACACACAGATCACTCTTGTCACCCACACACAGAACATTGTTATCATCCACACACAGAACACTGTTATCACCCACACACACACAACACTGTTATCACACACATCCAGAACACTTTTATCACCCATACACACAACACTGTTATCACTCACAATAAAACACTGTTATCACTCACACATAGAACACTGTTATCACTCATACCTGCTGCACAATGATCACCCACGCACACAACACTCTTATCACCCACACCCAGAACACTGTTATCATCCACACACACAACACTGTTATCACACACACACACAGATCACTCTTATCACCCCCACACAGAACATTGTTATCAACCACACAAAAAAAACACTGTTATCACCCACACAGACAACACTGTTATCACTCACACATAAAACACTGTTATCACTCACACATAGAACACTGTTATCACCCACGCACACAACACGGTTATCACCCACACCCAGAACACTGTTATCAAACACACACAGAACACTGTTATCACCCACACACAGAACACTGTTATCACCCACACACGGAACACCGTTATCACCCACACACACAACACTGTTATCACTCACACATAGAACACTGTTATCATGCACACACACACAACAATGTTATCACCCACATCCATACACTATTATCATCCACACACAGAACACGGTTATCACCCACACACCGAACACTGTTATCACAAACACACAAAACACTGTTATCACTCACAATAGAACACTGTTATCACTCACACCTGCAGCACATTTATCACCCACGCACAGAACACTTTTATCACGCACACATAGAACACTGTTATCACCCACAAACCGAACACTGTTATCACAAACACACACAACACTGTTATCACTCACAATAGAACACTGTTATCACTCACACCTGCAGCACATTTATCACCCACGCACACAACACTGTTATCTCCCACACCCAGAACACTGTTATCACACACACAGAACACTGTTATCACCACACACACAACACTGTTATCACTCACACCTGCAGCACATTTATCACCCACGCACAGAACACTGTTATCTCCCACACCCAGAACACTGTTATCACACACACAGAACACTGTTATCACCCACACACACAACACTGTTATCACTCACACATAGAACACTGTTATCACTCATACATGCTGAACAGTTATCACCCACGCACGCAACACTGTTATCACCCACACCCAGAACACTGTTATCATCCACTCACAGAACACTGTTATCACACACACACAGAACACTCATCATCCACACACACAACACGGTTATCACCTACATCCAGAACACTGTTATCATCCACACACAGAACACTGTTATCATCCACACACACACACAACAATGTTGTCACCCACACACAGAACACTTTTACCAACCACACACACAACAGTGTTATCACTCACACATAGAACACTGTTATCACTCACACATAGAACACTGTTATCACACACACCTGCAGCACAGTTATCACGCAACACTATCACCCACACACAGAACACTGTTATCACCTACACACAGAGCACAGTTATCACCCACACACAGAACACTGCTATCACCCACACACACAACACTGTTATCACTCACACATAGAACACTGTTATCACTCATACCTGCTGCACAATGATCACCCACGCACACAACACTGTTATCACCCACACCCAGAACACATTTATCATCCTCTCACAGAACACTGTTATCACACACACACAGAACACTGTTAGCATCCACACACAAAACACTGTTATCACGCACACACACAGATCACTCTTATCACCCCCACACAGAACATTGTTATCATCCACACACAGAACACTGTTATCACCCACACAGACAACACTGTTATCACTCACACATAAAACACTGTTATCACTCACACATAGAACACTGTTATCACCCACTCACAGAACACTGTCAGCACACACACAGAACACTGTTATCACCCACACACACAACACTGTTATCACTCACACATAGAACACTGTTTTAACTCACACCTGCAGCACAGTTATCACCCACGCACACAACACGGTTATCACCCACACCCAGAACACTGTTATCAAGCACACACAGAACACTGTTATCACGCACACACAGAACACTGTTATCACCCACACACGGAACACCGTTATCACCCACACACACAACACTGTTATCACTCACACATAGAACACTGTTTTAACTCACACCTGCAGCACAGTTATCACCCACGCACACAACACGGTTATCACCCACACCCAGAACACTGTTATCACTCACACATAGAACACTGTTATCACTCATACATGCTGCACAGTTATCACCCACGCATACAACACTCTTATCACCCACTCCCAGAACATATTTATCATCCACTCACAGAACACTGTTATCACACACACACAGAACACTGTTATCATCCACACACACAACACGGTTATCACACACACACACAACACGTTTATCACCCACACACAGAACATAGTTATCGCCCACACACAGAAAACTGTTATCAGACACACACACAACACTGTTATCACCCACACACACAACATTGTTATCACCCACACACACACAACACTGTTATCACCTACATCCAGAACACTGTTATCATCCACACACAGAACACTGTTATCATCCACACACACACAACAATGTTATCAACCACATCCATACACTATTATCATCCACACACAGAACACGGTTATCACCCACACACCGAACACTGTTATCACAAACACACACAACACTGTTATCACTCAGAATTGAACACTGTTATCACTCACACCTGCAGCACATTTATCACCCACGCACAGAACACTGTTATCACCCACACCCAGAACACTGTTATCACCCACACACACAACACGTTTATCACTCACACATAGAACACTGTTATCACTCACACCTGCAGCACATTTTTAACCCACGCACAGAACACTGTTATCAACCACACACAGAACACTGTTATCACCCACACACTGTTATCACCCACACTGTTATGACCTACATCCAGAACACTGTTATCATCCACACACAGAACACTGTTATCACCCACACACACAACACTGTTATCACTCACACATAGAACACTGTTATCACTCATACATGCTGAACAGTTATCACCCACGCACGCAACACTGTTATCACCCACACCCAGAACACTGTTATCATCCACTCACAGAACACTGTTATCACACACACACACACAACAATGTTATCAACCACATCCATACACGATTATCATCCACACACAGAACACGGTTATCACCCACACACCGAACACTGTTATCACAAACACACACAACACTGTTATCACTCAGAATTGAACACTGTTATCACTCACACCTGCAGCACATTTATCACCCACGCACAGAACACTGTTATCACCCACACCCAGAACACTGTTATCACCCACACACACAACACGTTTATCACTCACACATAGAACACTGTTATCACTCACACCTGCAGCACATTTTTAACCCACGCACAGAACCCTGTTATCAACCACACACAGAACACTGTTATCACCCACACACTGTTATCACCCACACTGTTATGACCTACATCCAGAACACTGTTATCATCCACACACAGAACACTGTTATCACCCACACACACAACACTGTTATCACTCACACATAGAACACTGTTATCACTCATACATGCTGAACAGTTATCACCCACGCACGCAACACTGTTATCACCCACACCCAGAACACTGTTATCATCCACTCACAGAACACTGTTATCACACACACACAGAACACTCATCATCCACACACACAACACGGTTATCACCTACATCCAGAACACTGTTATCATCCACACACAGAACACTGTTATCATCCACACACACACACAACAATGTTGTCACCCACACACAGAACACTTTTACCAACCACACACACAACAGTGTTATCACTCACACATAGAACACTGTTATCACTCACACATAGAACACTGTTATCACACACACCTGCAGCACAGTTATCACGCAACACTATCACCCACACCCAGAACACTGTTATCACCTACACATAGAGCACAGTTATCACCCACACACAGAACACTGTTTTCACCCACACACACAACACTGTTATCACTCACACATAGAACACTGTTATCACTCATACCTGCTGCACAATGATCACCCACGCACACAACACTGTTATCACCCACACCCAGAACACATTTATCATCCTCTCACAGAACACTGTTATCACACACACACAGAACACTGTTAGCATCCACACACAAAACACTGTTATCACCCACACACACAGATCACTCTTATCACCCACACACAGAACATTGTTATCATCCACACACAGAACACTGTTATCACCCACACACACACAACACTGTTATCACACACATCCAGAACACTTTTATCACCCATACACACAACACTGTTATCACTCACAATAAAACACTGTTATCACTCACACATAGAACACTGTTATCACTCATACCTGCTGCACAATGATCACCCACGCACACAACACTCTTATCACCCACACCCAGAACACTGTTATCATCCACACACACAACACTGCTATCACACACACACACAGATCACTCTTATCACCCCCACACAGAACATTGTTATCATCCACACACAGAACACTGTTATCACCCACACAGACAACACTGTTATCACTCACACATAAAACACTGTTATCACTCACACATAGAACACTGTTATCACCCACTCACAGAACACTGTCAGCACACACACAGAACACTGTTATCACCCACACACACAACACTGTTATCACTCACACATAGAACACTGTTTTAACTCACACCTGCAGCACAGTTATCACCCACGCACACAACTCGGTTATCACCCACACCCAGAACACTGTTATCAAGCACACACAGAACACTGTTATCACGCACACACAGAACACTGTTATCACCCACACACGGAACACCGTTATCACCCACACACACAACACTGTTCTCACTCACACATAGAACACTGTTTTAACTCACACCTGCAGCACAGTTATCACCCACGCACACAACACGGTTATCACCCACACTCAGAACACTGTTATCACTCACACATAGAACACTGTTATCACTCATACATGCTGCACAGTTATCACCCACGCATACAACACTCTTATCACCCACTCCCAGAACATATTTATCATCCACTCACAGAACACTGTTATCACACACACACAGAACACTGTTATCATCCACACACACAACACGGTTATCACACACACACACACAACACGGTTATCACCCACACACAGAACATAGTTATCGCCCACACACAGAAAACTGTTATCAGACACACACACAACACTGTTATCACCCACACACACAACATTGTTATCACCCACACACACACAACACTGTTATCACCTACATCCAGAACACTGTTATCATCCACACACAGAACACTGTTATCATCCACACACACACAACAATGTTATCAACCACATCCATACACTATTATCATCCACACACAGAACACGGTTATCACCCACACACCGAACACTGTTATCACAAACACACACAACACTGTTATCACTCAGAATTGAATACTGTTATCACTCACACCTGCAGCACATTTATCTCCCACGCACAGAACACTGTTATCACCCACACACTGTTATCAACCACACTGTTATGACCTACATCCAGAACACTGTTATCATCCACACACAGAACACTGTTATCACCCACACACTGTTATCACCCACACTGTTATGACCTACATCCAGATCACTCTTATCACCCACACACAGAACATTGTTATCATCCACACACAGAACACTGTTATCACCCACACAGACAACACTGTTATCACTCACACATAAAACACTATTATCACTCACACATAGAACACTGTTATCACCCACTCACAGGACACTGTCAGCACACACACAGAACACTGTTATCACCCACGCACACAACACGGTTATCACCCACACCCAGAACACTGTTATCAAACACACACAGAACACTGTTATCACCCACACACAGAACACTGTTATCACCCACACACGGAACACCGTTATCACCCACACACACAACACTGTTATCACTCACACATAGAACACTGTTATCATCCACACACACACAACAATGTTATCACCCACATCCATACACTATTATCATCCACACACAGAACACGGTTATCACCCACACACCGAACACTGTTATCACAAACACACACAACACTGTTATCACTCACAATAGAACACTGTTATCACTCACACCTGCAGCACATTTATCACCCACGCACAGAACACTGTTATCACCCACACACAGAACACTGTTATCACCCACAAACCGAACACTGCTATCACAAACACACACAACACTGTTATCACTCACAATAGAACACTGTTATCACTCACACCTGCAGCACATTTATCACCCACGCACACAACACTGTTATCTCCCACACCCAGAACACTGTTATCACACACACAGAACACTGTTATCACCACACACACAACACTGTTATCACTCACACCTGCAGCACATTTATCACCCACGCACACAACACTGTTATCTCCCACACCCAGAACACTGTTATCACACACACAGAACACTGTTATCACCCACACACACAACACTGTTATCACTCACACATAGAACACTGTTATCACTCATACATGCTGAACAGTTATCACCCACGCACGCTACACTGTTATCACCCACACCCAGAACACTGTTATCATCCACTCACAGAACACTGTTATCACACACACACAGAACACTCATCATCCACACACACAACACGGTTATAACCTACATCCAGAACACTGTTATCATCCACACACAGAACACTGTTATCATCCACACACACACACAACAATGTTGTCACCCACACACAGAACACTTTTACCAACCACACACACAACAGTGTTATCACTCACACATAGAACACTGTTATCACTCACACATAGAACACTGTTATCACACACACCTGCAGCACAGTTATCACGCAACACTATCACCCACACCCAGAACACTGTTATCACCTAACACAGAGCACAGTTATCACCCACACACAGAACACTGTTATCACCCACACACACAACACTGTTATCACTCACACATAGAACACTGTTATCACTCATACCTGCTGCACAATGATCACCCACGCACACAACACTGTTATCACCCACACCCAGAACACATTTATCATCCACTCACAGAACACTGTTATCACACACACACAGAACACTGTTAGCATCCACACACAAAACACTGTTATCACCCACACACACAGATCACTCTTATCACCCACACACAGAACATTGTTATCATCCACACACAGAACACTGTTATCACCCACACACACACAACACTGTTATCACACACATCCAGAACACTTTTATCACCCATACACACAACACTGTTATCACTCACAATAAAACACTGTTATCACTCACACATAGAACACTGTTATCACTCATACCTGCTGCACAATGATCACCCACGCACACAACACTCTTATCACCCACACCCAGAACACTGTTATCATCCACACACACAACACTGTTATCACACACACACACAGATCACTCTTATCACCCCCACACAGAACATTGTTATCATCCACACACAGAACACTGTTATCACCCACACAGACAACACTGTTATCACTCACACATAAAACACTGTTATCACTCACACATAGAACACTGTTATCACCCACTCACAGAACACTGTCAGCACACACACAGAACACTGTTATCACCCACACACACAACAATGTTATCACTCACACATAGAACACTGTTTTAACTCACACCTGCAGCACAGTTATCACCCACGCACACAACACGGTTATCACCCACACCCAGAACACTGTTATCAAGCACACACAGAACACTGTTATCACGCACACACAGAACACTGTTATCACCCACACACGGAACACCGTTATCACCCACACACACAACACTGTTATCACTCACACAAAGAACACTGTTATCACTCATACATGCAGCACAGTTATCACCCACGCACACAACACGGTTATCACCCACACCCAGAACACTGTTATCACTCACACATAGAACACTGTTATCACTCATACATGCTGCACAGTTATCACCCACGCATACAACACTCTTATCACCCACTCCCAGAACATATTTATCATCCACTCACAGAACACTGTTATCACACACACACAGAACACTGTTATCATCCACACACACAACACGGTTATCACACACACACACACAACACGGTTATCACCCACACACAGAACATAGTTATCGCACACACACAGAAAACTGTTATCAGACACACACACAACACTGTTATCACCCACACACACAACATTGTTATCACCTACATCCAGAACACTGTTATCATCCACACACAGAACACTGTTATCATCCACACACACACAACAATGTTATCAACCACATCCATACACTATTATCATCCACACACAGAACACGGTTATCACCCACACACCGAACACTGTTATCACAAACACACACAACACTGTTATCACTCAGAATTGAATACTGTTATCACTCACACCTGCAGCACATTTATCACCCACGCACAGAACACTGTTATCACCAACACCCAGAACACTGTTATCACCCACACACACAACACGTTTATCACTCACACATAGAACACTGTTATCACTCACACCTGCAGCACATTTTTAACCCACGCACAGAACACTGTTATCACCCACACACAGAACACTGTTATCACCCACACACTGTTATCACCCACACGGTTATGACCTACATCCAGAACACGGTTATCACCCACACACCGAACACTGTTATCACAAACACACAAAACACTGTTATCACTCACAATAGAACACTGTTATCACTCACACCTGCAGCACATTTATCACCCACGCACAGAACACTTTTATCACGCACACATAGAACACTGTTATCACCCACAAACCGAACACTGTTATCACAAACACACACAACACTGTTATCACTCACAATAGAACACTGTTATCACTCACACCTGCAGCACATTTATCACCCACGCACACAACACTGTTATCTCCCACACCCAGAACACTGTTATCACACACACAGAACACTGTTATCACCCACACACACAACACTGTTATCACTCACACATAGAACACTGTTATCACTCATACATGCTGAACAGTTATCACCCACGCACGCAACACTGTTATCACCCACACCCAGAACACTGTTATCATCCACTCACAGAACACTGTTATCACACACACACAGAACACTCATCATCCACACACACAACACGGTTATCACCTACATCCAGAACACTGTTATCATCCACACACAGAACACTGTTATCATCCACACACACACACAACAATGTTGTCACCCACACACAGAACACTTTTACCAACCACACACACAACAGTGTTATCACTCACACATAGAACACTGTTATCACTCACACATAGAACACTGTTATCACACACACCTGCAGCACAGTTATCACGCAACACTATCACCCACACCCAGAACACTGTTATCACCTACACACAGAGCACTGTTATCACCCACACACAGAACACTGTTATCACCCACACACACAACACTGTTATCACTCACACATAGAACACTGTTATCACTCATACCTGCTGCACAATGATCACCCACGCACACAACACTGTTATCACCCACACCCAGAACACATTTATCATCCTCTCACAAACACTGTTATCACACACACACAACACTGTTAGCATTCACACACATAACACTGTTATCACCCACACACACAGATCACTCTTATCACCCACACACAGAACATTGTTATCATCCACACACAGAACACTGTTATCACCCACACACACACAACACTGTTATCACACACATCCAGAACACTTTTATCACCCATACACACAACACTGTTATCACACACATCCAGAACACTTTTATCACCCATACACACAACACTGTTATCACTCATACCTGCTGCACAATGATCACCCACGCACACAACACTCTTATCACCCACACCCAGAACACTGTTATCATCCACACACACAACACTGTTATCACACACACACAGATCACTCTTATCACCCCCACACAGAACATTGTTATCATCCACACACAGAACACTGTTATCACCCACACAGACAACACTGTTATCACTCACACATAAAACACTGTTATCACTCACACATAGAACACTGTTATCACCCACTCACAGAACACTGTCAGCACACACACAGAACACTGTTATCACCCACACACACAACACTGTTATCACTCACACATAGAACACTGTTTTAACTCACACCTGCAGCACAGTTATCACCCACGCACACAACACGGTTATCACCCACACCCAGAACACTGTTATCAAACACACACAGAACACTGTTATCACCCACACAGAGAACACTGTTATCAACCACACACGGAACACCGTTATCACCCACACACACAACACTGTTATCACTCACACATAGAACACTGTTATCACTCATACATGCTGCACAGTTATCACCCACGCATACAACACTCTTATCACCCACTCCCAGAACATATTTATCATCCACTCACACAACACTGTTATCACACACACACAGAACACTGTTATCATCCACACACACAACACGGTTATCACCCACACACACACAACACGGTTATCACCCACACACAGAACATAGTTATCACCCACACACAGAACACTGTTATCAGACACACACACAACATTGTTATCACCCACACACACAACACTGTTATCACTCACACATAGAACACTGTTATGACTCATACCTGCTGCACAATGATCACCCACGCACACAACACTGTTATCACCCACACCCAGAACACATTTATCATCCTCTCACAGAACGCTGTTATCACACACACACAGAACACTCTTATCATCCACACACATAACACTGTTATCACCCACACACACAGATCACTCTTATCACCCACACACAGAACATTGTTATCATTCACACACAGAACACTGTTATCACCCACACACACACAACACTGTTATCACCCACATCCAGAACACTTTTATCACCCATACACACAACACTGTTATCACTCACACATAAAACGCTGTTATCACCCACACACATAACACTATTATCACTCACACATTAAACACTATCACTCATACATGCTGCACAGTTATCACCCACGCACACAACACTGTTATCACCCACTCCCAGAACATATTTATCATCCACTCAAAGAACACTGTTATCACACACACACACAACACGTTTATCAGTCACACAGAGAACACTGTTATCACTCACACCTGCAGCACATTTATCACCCACGCACAGAACACTGTTATCACCCACACACAGAACACTGTTATCACCCACACACTGTTATCACCCACAGTGTTATGACCTACATCCAGAACACTGTTATCATCCACACACAGAACACTGTTATCACCCACACACTGTTATCACCCACACTGTTATGACCTACATCCAGATCACTCTTATCACCCACACACAGAACATTGTTATCATCCACACACAGAACACTGTTATCACACACACAGACAACACTGTTATCACTCACACATAAAACACTATTATCACTCACACATAGAACACTGTTATCACCCACTCACAGAACACTGTCAGCAGACACACAGAACACTGTTATCACCCACGCACACAACACGGTTATCACCCACACCCAGAACACTGTTATCAAACACACACAGAACACTGTTATCACCCACACACAGAACACTGTTATCACCCACACACGGAACACCGTTATCACCCACACACACAACACTGTTATCACTCACACATAGAACACTGTTATCATCCACACACACACAACAATGTTATCACCCACATCCATACACTATAATCATCCACACACAGAACACGGTTATCACCCACACACCGAACACTGTTATCACAAACACACACAACACTGTTATCACTCACAATAGAACACTGTTATCACTCACACCTGCAGCACATTTATCACCCACGCACAGAACACTGTTATCACCCACACACAGAACACTGTTATCACCCACAAAACGAACACTGCTATCACAAACACACACAACACTGTTATCACTCACAACAGAACACTGTTATCACTCACACCTGCAGCACATTTTTAACCCACGCACACAACACTGTTATCTCCCACACCCAGAACACTGTTATCACACACACAGAACACTGTTATCACCACACACACAACACTGTTATCACTCACACCTGCAGCACATTTATCACCCACGCACACAACACTGTTATCTCCCACACCCAGAACACTGTTATCACACACACAGAACACTGTTATCACCCACACACACAACACTGTTATCACTCACACATAGAACACTGTTATCACTCATACATGCTGAACAGTTATCACCCACGCACGCTACACTGTTATCACCCACACCCAGAACACTGTTATCATCCACTCACAGAACACTGTTATCACACACACACAGAACACTCATCATCCACACACACAACACGGTTATAACCTACATCCAGAACACTGTTATCATCCACACACAGAACACATTTATCATCCTCTCACAAACACTGTTATCACACACACACACAACACTGTTAGCATTCACACACATAACACTGTTATCACCCACACACACAGATCACTCTTATCACCCACACACAGAACATTGTTATCATCCACACACAGAACACTGTTATCACCCACACACACACAACACTGTTATCACACACATCCAGAACACTTTTATCACCCATACACACAACACTGTTATCACACACATCCAGAACACTTTTATCACCCATACACACAACACTGTTATCACTCATACCTGCTGCACAATGATCACCCACGCACACAACACTCTTATCACCCACACCCAGAACACTGTTATCATCCACACACACAACACTGTTATCACACACACACAGATCACTCTTATCACCCCCACACAGAACATTGTTATCATCCACACACAGAACACTGTTATCACCCACACAGACAACACTGTTATCACTCACACATAAAACACTGTTATCACTCACACATAGAACACTGTTATCACCCACTCACAGAACACTGTCAGCACACACACAGAACACTGTTATCACCCACACACACAACACTGTTATCACTCACACATAGAACACTGTTTTAACTCACACCTGCAGCACAGTTATCACCCACGCACACAACACGGTTATCACCCACACCCAGAACACTGTTATCAAACACACACAGAACACTGTTATCACCCACACAGAGAACACTGTTATCAACCACACACGGAACACCGTTATCACCCACACACACAACACTGTTATCACTCACACATAGAACACTGTTATCACTCATACATGCTGCACAGTTATCACCCACGCATACAACACTCTTATCACCCACTCCCAGAACATATTTATCATCCACTCACACAACACTGTTATCACACACACACAGAACACTGTTATCATCCACACACACAACACGGTTATCACCCACACACACACAACACGGTTATCACCCACACACAGAACATAGTTATCACCCACACACAGAACACTGTTATCAGACACACACACAACATTGTTATCACCCACACACACAACACTGTTATCACTCACACATAGAACACTGTTATGACTCATACCTGCTGCACAATGATCACCCACGCACACAACACTGTTATCACCCACACCCAGAACACATTTATCATCCTCTCACAGAACGCTGTTATCACACACACACAGAACACTCTTATCATCCACACACATAACACTGTTATCACCCACACACACAGATCACTCTTATCACCCACACACAGAACATTGTTATCATTCACACACAGAACACTGTTATCACCCACACACACACAACACTGTTATCACCCACATCCAGAACACTTTTATCACCCATACACACAACACTGTTATCACTCACACATAAAACGCTGTTATCACCCACACACATAACACTATTATCACTCACACATTAAACACTGTTATCAGTCATACTTGCTGCACAGTTATCACCCACGCACACAACACTGTTATCACCCACTCCCAGAACATATTTATCATCCACTCAAAGAACACTGTTATCACACACACACACAACACGTTTATCAGTCACACAGAGAACACTGTTATCACTCACACCTGCAGCACATTTATCACCCACGCACAGAACACTGTTATCACCCACACACAGAACACTGTTATCACCCACACACTGTTATCACCCACAGTGTTATGACCTACATCCAGAACACTGTTATCATCCACACACAGAACACTGTTATCACCCACACACTGTTATCACCCACACTGTTATGACCTACATCCAGATCACTCTTATCACCCACACACAGAACATTGTTATCATCCACACACAGAACACTGTTATCACACACACAGACAACACTGTTATCACTCACACATAAAACAGTATTATCACTCACACATAGAACACTGTTATCACCCACTCACAGAACACTGTCAGCACACACACAGAACACTGTTATCACCCACGCACACAACACGGTTATCACCCACACCCAGAACACTGTTATCAAACACACACAGAACACTGTTATCACCCACACACAGAACACTGTTATCACCCACACACGGAACACCGTTATCACCCACACACACAACACTGTTATCACTCACACATAGAACACTGTTATCATCCACACACACACAACAATGTTATCACCCACATCCATACACTATAATCATCCACACACAGAACACGGTTATCACCCACACACCGAACACTGTTATCACAAACACACACAACACTGTTATCACTCACAATAGAACACTGTTATCACTCACACCTGCAGCACATTTATCACCCACGCACAGAACACTGTTATCACCCACACACAGAACACTGTTATCACCCACAAAACGAACACTGCTATCACAAACACACACAACACTGTTATCACTCACAACAGAACACTGTTATCACTCACACCTGCAGCACATTTTTAACCCACGCACACAACACTGTTATCTCCCACACCCAGAACACTGTTATCACACACACAGAACACTGTTATCACCACACACACAACACTGTTATCACTCACACCTGCAGCACATTTATCACCCACGCACACAACACTGTTATCTCCCACACCCAGAACACTGTTATCACACACACAGAACACTGTTATCACCCACACACACAACACTGTTATCACTCACACATAGAACACTGTTATCACTCATACATGCTGAACAGTTATCACCCACGCACGCTACACTGTTATCACCCACACCCAGAACACTGTTATCATCCACTCACAGAACACTGTTATCACACACACACAGAACACTCATCATCCACACACACAACACGGTTATAACCTACATCCAGAACACTGTTATCATCCACACACAGAACACTGTTATCATCCACACACACACACAACAATGTTGTCACCCACACACAGAACACTTTAACCAACCACACACACAACAGTGTTATCACTCACACATAGAACACTGTTATCACTCACACATAGAACACTGTTATCACACACACCTGCAGCACAGTTATCACGCAACACTATCACCCACACCCAGAACACTGTTATCACCTACACACAGAACACAGTTATCACCCACACACAGAACACTGTTATCACCCACACACACAACACTGTTATCACTCACACATAGAACACTGTTATCACTCATACCTGCTGCACAATGATCACCCACGCACACAACACTGTTATCACCCACACCCAGAACACATTTATCATCCTCTCACAGAACACTGTTATCACACACACACAGAACACTGTTAGCATCCACACACAAAACACTGTTATCACCCACACACACAGATCACTCTTATCACCCACACACAGAACATTGTTATCATCCACACACAGAACACTGTTATCACCCACACACACACAACACTGTTATCACACACATCCAGAACACTTTTATCACCCATACACACAACACTGTTATCACTCACAATAAAACACTGTTATCACTCACACATAGAACACTGTTATCACTCATACCTGCTGCACAATGATCACCCACGCACACAACACTCTTATCACCCACACCCAGAACACTGTTATCATCCACACACACAACACTGTTATCACACACACACACAGATCACTCTTATCACCCGCACACAGAACATTGTTATCATCCACACATAGAACACTGTTATCACCCACTCACAGAACACTGTCAGCACACACACAGAACACTGTTATCACCCACACACACAACAATGTTATCACTCACACATAGAACACTGTTTTAACTCACACCTGCAGCACAGTTATCACCCACGCACACAACACGGTTATCACCCACACCCAGAACACTGTTATCAAGCACACACAGAACACTGTTATCACGCACACACAGAACACTGTTATCACCCACACACGGAACACCGTTATCACCCACACACAGAACACTGTTATCACTCACACATAGAACACTGTTATCACTCATACATGCAGCACAGTTATCACCCACGCACACAACACGGTTATCACCCACACCCAGAACACTGTTATCACTCACACATAGAACACTGTTATCACTCATACATGCTGCACAGTTATCACCCACGCACACAACACTCTTATCACCCACTCCCAGAACATATTTATCATCCACTCACAGAACACTGTTATCACACACACACAGAACACTGTTATCATCCACACACACAACACGGTTATCACACACACACACAACACTGTTATCACCTAAATCCAGAACACTGTTATCATCCACACACAGAAAACTGTTATCATTCACACACACACAACAATGTTATCCCCCACATCCATACACATCATCCACACACACAACACTGTTATCACACACACACACGGATCACTCTTATCACCCACACACAGAACATTGTTATCATCCACACACAGAACACTGTTATCACCCACACAGACAACACTGTTATCACTCATACATAAAACACTGTTATCACTCACACATAGAACACTGTTATCACCCACACACAGAACACAGTTATCACCCACACACAGAACACTGTTATCAGACACACACACAACACTGTTATCACCCACACACACAACATTGTTATCACACACACACACACAACACTGTTATCACCTACACCCAGAACACTGTTATCATCCACACACAGAACACTGTTATCATCCACACACACACAACAATGTTATCAACCACATCCATACACTATTATCATCCACACACAGAACACGGTTATCACCCACACACCGAACACTGTTGTCACAAACACACACAACACTGTTATCACTCAGAATTGAACACTGTTATCACACACACACACCTGCAGCACATTTATCACCCACGCACAGAACACTGTTATCACCCACACCCAGAACACTGTTATCACCCACACACTGTTATCACCCACACTGTTATGACCTACATCCAGAACACTATTATCATCCACACACAGAACACTGTTATCATCCACACACACACAACAATGTTATCACCCGCATCCATACACTATTATCATCCACAGACAGAACACGGTTATCACCCACACACCGAACACTGTTATCTCAAACACACACAACACTGTTATCACTCGCAATAGAACACTGTTGTCACTCACACCTGCAGCACATTTATCACCCACGCACAGAACACTGTTATCACCCACACACAGAACACTGTTATCATCCACACACACAACACGGTTATCACCTACACACACACAACACTGTTATCACCCACACACAGAACACAGTTATCACCCACACACAGAACACTGTTATCATCCACACACACACAACATTGTTATCACCCACACACACACAACACTGTTATCACCTAAATCCAGAACACTGTTATCATCCACACACAGAAAACTGTTATCATCCACACACACACAACAATGTTATCACCCACATCCATACACATCATCCACACACACAACACTGTTATCACACACACACACGGATCACTCTTATCACCCACACACAGAACATTGTTATCATCCACACACAGAACACTGTTATCACCCACACAGACAACACTGTTATCACTCACACATAAAACACTGTTATCACTCACACATAGAACACTGTGATCAACCACTCACAAATCACTGTTAGCACACACACAGAACACTGTTCTCATCCACACACACAACACGGTTATCACCCACACACACACAACACGGTTATCACCCACACACAGAACATAGTTATCACCCACACACAGAACACTGTTATCAGAGACACACACATCACTGTTATCACCCACACACACAACATTGTTATCACCCACACACACACAACACTGTTATCACCTACATCCAGAACACTGTTATCATCCACACACAGAACACTGTTATCATCCACACACACACAACAATGTTATCAACCACATCCATACACTATTATCATCCACACACAGAACACGGTTATCACCCACACACCGAACACTGTTATCACAAACACACACAACACTGTTATCACTCAGAATTGAACACTGTTATCACTCACACCTGCAGCACATTTATCACCCACACCCAGAACACTGTTATCACCCACACACACAACACGTTTATCACTCACACATAGAACACTGTTATCACTCACACCTGCAGCACATTTTTAACCCACGCACAGAACACTGTTATCACCCACACACAGAACACGGTTATCACCCACACACTGTTATCACCCACACTGTTATGACCTACATCCAGAACACTGTTATCATCCACACACAGAACACTGTTATCATCCACACACACACAACAATGTTATCACCCGCATCCATACACTATTATCATCCACAGACAGAACACGGTTATCACCCACACACCGAACACTGTTGTCACAAACACACACAACACTGTTATCACTCGCAAAAGAACACTGTTGTCACTCACACCTGCAGCACATTTATCACCCACGCACAGAACACTGTTATCACCCACACACAGAACACTGTTATCATCCACACACACAACACGGTTATCACCTACACACACACAACACTGTTATCACCCACACACAGAACACAGTTATCACCCACACACAGAACACTGTTATCATCCACACACACACAACATTGTTATCACCCACACAAACACAACACTGTTATCACCTAAATCCAGAACACTGTTATCATCCACACACAGAAAACTGTTATCATCCACACACACACAACAATGTTATCACCCACATCCATACACATCATCCACACACACAACACGGTTATCACACACACACTCGGATCACTCTTATCACCCACACACAGAACATTGTTATCATTCACACATAGAACACTGTTATCACCCACACAGACAACACTGTTATCACTCACACATAAAACACTGTTATCACTCACACATAGAACACTGTTATCACCCACTCACAAATCACTGTTAGCACACACACAAAACACTGTTCTCACCCACACACACAACACGGTTATCACTCACACATAGAACACTGTTTTAACTCACACCTGCAGCACAGTTATCACCCACGCACACAACACGGTTATCACCCACACCCAGAACACTGTTTTCAAACACACACAGAACACTGTTATCACCCACACAGAGAACACTGTTATCAACCACACACGGAACACCGTTATCACCTACACACACACAACACTGTTATCACCCACACACAGAACACAGTAATCACCCACACACAGAACACTGTTATCACACACACACACACAACACTGTTATCACCCACACACACAACATTGTTATCACCCACACACACACAACACTGTTATCACCTACATCCAGAACACTGTTATCATCCACACACAGAAACTGTTATCATCCACACACACACAACAATGTTATCACCCACATCCATACACTATTATCCTCCACACACAGAACACGATTATCACCCACAAACTGAACACTGTTAGCACAAACACACACAACACTGTTATCACTCACAATTGAACACTGTTATCACTCACACCTCAGCACATTTAACACCCACGCACAGAACACTGTTATCACCCACACCCAGAACACTGTTATCACCCACACACACAACACGTTTATCACTCACACATAGAACACTGTTATCACTCACGCCTGCAGCACATTTATCACCCACGCACAGAACACTGTTATCACCCACACACTGTTATCACCCACACACTGTTATCACCCACACTGTTATGACCTACATCCAGAACACTGTTATCATCCACACACAGAACACTGTTATCATCCACACTCACACAACAATGTTATCACCCGCATCCATACACTATTATCATCCACAGACAGAACAGGGTTATCACCCACACACCGAACACTGTTATCACAAACACACACAACACCACTGTTATCACTCGCAATAGAACACTGCTGTCACTCACACCTGCAGCACATTTATCACCCACGCACAGAACACTGTTATCACCCTCACACAGAACACTGTTATCACCCACACACACAACACTTTTATCACTCACACATAGAACACTGTTATCACCCACACACCGAACACTGTTATCACAAACACACACAACAATGTTATCACCCGCATCCATACACTATTATCATCCACAGACAGAACAGGGTTATCACCCACACACCGAACACTGTTATCACAAACACACACAACACCACTGTTATCACTCACAGAACACTGTCAGCACACACAGTACACCGTTATCACCCACACACACAACACTGTTATCACTCACACACAGAACACTGTTATCACCCACACACACAAAACACTATTATCACCCACATCCAGAACACTTTTATCACCCATACACACAACACTGTTATCACTCACACATAAAACGCTGTTATCACCCACACACACAACACTGTTATCACTCACACATTAAACACTATCACTCATACATTCTGCACGGTTATCACCCACGCATACAACACTCTTATCACCCACTCCCAGAACATATTTATCATCCACTCACAGAACACTGTTATCACACACACACAGAACACTGTTATCATCCACACACACAACACGGTTATCACCCACACACACACAACACGGTTATCACCCACACACAGAACATAGTTATCACCCACACACAGAACACTGTTATCAGACACACACACAACACTGTTACCACCCACACACACAACATTGTTATCACCCACACACACACAACACTGTTATCACCTACACCCAGAACACTGTTATCATCCACACACAGAACACTGTTATCATCCACACACACACACAACAATGTTATCAACCACATCCATACACTATTATCATCCACTCACAGAACACGGTTATCACCCACACACCGAACACTGTTGTCACAAACACACACAACACTGTTATCACTCAGAATTGAACACTGTTATCACACACACACACCTGCAGCACATTTATCACCCACGCACAGAACACTGTTATCACCCACACCCAGAACACTGTTATCACCCACACACTGTTATCACCCACACTGTTATGACCTACATCCAGAACACTGTTATCATCCACACACAGAACACTGTTATCATCCACACACACACAACAATGTTATCACCCGCATCCATACACTATTATCATCCACAGACAGAACACGGTTATCACCCACACACCGAACACTGTTATCTCAAACACACACAACACTGTTATCACTCGCAATAGAACACTGTTGTCACTCACACCTGCAGCACATTTATCACCCACACACCGAACACTGTTGTCACAAACACACACAACACTGTTATCACTCAGAATTGAACACTGTTATCACACACACACACCTGCAGCACATTTATCACCCACGCACAGAACACTGTTATCACCCACACCCAGAACACTGTTATCACCCACACACTGTTATCACCCACACTGTTATGACCTACATCCAGAACACTGTTATCATCCACACACAGAACACTGTTATCATCCACACACACACAACAATGTTATCACCCGCATCCATACACTATTATCACCCACGCACAGAACACTGTTATCACCCACACACAGAACACTGTTATCATCCACACACACAACACGGTTATCACCTACACACACACAACACTGTTATCACCCACACACAGAACACAGTTATCACCCACACACAGAACACTGTTATCATCCACACACACACAACATTGTTATCACCCACACACACACAACACTGTTATCACCTAAATCCAGAACACTGTTATCATCCACACCGAGAACACTGTTATCACCCACACACACAACACGTTTATCACTCACACATAGAACACTGTTATCACTCACGCCTGCAGCACATTTATCACCCACGCACAGAACACTGTTATCACCCACACACTGTTATCACCCACACACTGTTATCACCCACACTGTTATGACCTACATCCAGAACACTGTTATCATCCACACACAGAACACTGTTATCATCCACACACACACAACAATGTTATCACCCGCATCCATACACTATTATCATCCACAGACAGAACAGGGTTATCACCCACACACCGAACACTGTTATCACAAACACACACAACACCACTGTTATCACTCGCAATAGAACACTGCTGTCACTCACACCTGCAGCACATTTATCACCCACGCACAGAACACTGTTATCACCCTCACACAGAACACTGTTATCACCCACACACACAACACTTTTATCACTCACACATAGAACACTGTTATCACCCACACACCGAACACTGTTATCACAAACACACACAACAATGTTATCACCCGCATCCATACACTATTATCATCCACAGACAGAACAGGGTTATCACCCACACACCGAACACTGTTATCACAAACACACACAACACCACTGTTATCACTCACAGAACACTGTCAGCACACACAGAACACCGTTATCACCCACACACACAACACTGTTATCACTCACACACAGAACACTGTTATCACCCACACACACACAACACAATTATCACCCACATCCAGAACACTTTTATCACCCATACACAACACTGTTATCACTCACACATAAAACGCTGTTATCACCCACACACACAACACTGTTATCACTCACACATTAAACACTATCACTCATACATGCTGCACAGTTATCACCCACGCATACAACACTCTTATCACCCACTCCCAGAACATATTTATCATCCACTCACAGAACACTGTTATCACACACACACAGAACACTGTTATCATCCACACACACAACACGGTTATCACCCACACACACACAACACGGTTATCACCCACACACAGAACATAGTTATCACCCACACACAGAACACTGTTATCAGACACACACACAACACTGTTACCACCCACACACACAACATTGTTATCACCCACACACACACAACACTGTTATCACCTACACCCAGAATACTGTTATCATCCACACACAGAACACTGTTATCATCCACACACACACAACAATGTTATCAACCACATCCATACACTATTATCATCCACACACAGAACACGGTTATCACCCACACACCGAACACTGTTGTCACAAACACACACAACACTGTTATCACTCAGAATTGAACACTGTTATCACACACACACACCTGCAGCACATTTATCACCCACGCACAGAACACTGTTATCACCCACACCCAGAACACTGTTATCACCCACACACTGTTATCACCCACACTGTTATGACCTACATCCAGAACACTGTTATCATCCACACACAGAACACTGTTATCATCCACACACACACAACAATGTTATCACCCGCATCCATACACTATTATCATCCACAGACAGAACACGGTTATCACCCACACACCGAACACTGTTATCTCAAACACACACAACACTGTTATCACTCGCAATAGAACACTGTTGTCACTCACACCTGCAGCACATTTATCACCCACACACCGAACACTGTTGTCACAAACACACACAACACTGTTATCACACACAATTGAACACTGTTATCACACACACACACCTGCAGCACATTTATCACCCACGCACAGAACACTGTTATCACCCACACCCAGAACACTGTTATCACCCACACACTGTTATCACCCACACTGTTATGACCTACATCCAGAACACTGTTATCATCCACACACAGAACACTGTTATCATCCACACACACACAACAATGTTATCACCCGCATCCATACACTATTATCACCCACGCACAGAACACTGTTATCTCCCACACACAGAACACTGTTATCATCCACACACACAACACGGTTATCACCTACACACACACAACACTGTTATCACCCACACACAGAACACAGTTATCACCCACACACAGAACACTGTTATCATCCACACACACACAACATTGTTATCACCCACACACACACAACACTGTTATCACCTAAACCCAGAAAACTGTCATCATCCACACACAGAAAACTGTTATCATCCACACACACACAACAATGTTATCACCTACATCCAGAACACTGTTATCATCCACACACAGAACGCTGTTATCATCCACACACAGAACACTGTTATCACGCACACACAGAACACTGTTATCACCCACACACGGAACACCGTTATCACCCACACACACAACACTGTTATCACTCACACATAGAACACTGTTATCACTCATACATGCTGCACAGTTATCACCCACGCATACAACACTCTTATCACCCACTCCCAGAACATATTTATCATCCACTCACAGAACACTGTTATCACACACACACAGAACACTGTTATCATCCACACACACAACACGGTTATCACCCACACACAGAACACTGTTATCAGACACACACACAACACGGTTATCACCCACACACAGAACATTGTTATCATCCACACACAGAACACTGTTATCACCCACACAGACAACACTGTTATCACTCACACATAAAACACTGTTATCACCCACTCACAAATCACTGTTAGCACACACACAGAACACTGTTCTCACCCACACACACAACACGGTTATCACTCACACATAGAACACTGTTTTAACTCACACCTGCAGCACAGTTATCACCCACGCACACAACACGGTTATCACCCACACCCAGAACACTGTTTTCAAACACACAGAGAACACTGTTATCACCCACACAGAGAACACTGTTATCAACCACACACGGAACACCGTTATCACCTACACACACACAACACTGTTATCACCCACACACAGAACACAGTTATCACCCACACACAGAACACTGTTATCAGACACACACACACAACACTGTTATCACCCACACACACAACATTGTTATCACCCACACACACACAACACTGTTATCACCTACATCCAGAACACTGTTATCATCCACACACAGAAAACTGTTATCATCCACACACACACACAACAATGTTATCACCCACATCCATACACTATCATCCACACACACAACACTGTTATCACACACACACACGGATCACTCTTATCACCCACACACAGAACATTGTTATCATCCACACACAGAACACTGTTATCACCCACACAGACAACACTGTTATCACTCACACATAGAACAGTGTTATCACCCACTCACAAATCACTGTTAGCACACACACAGAACACTGTTCTCACCCACACACACAACACGGTTATCACTCACACATAGAACTCTGTTTTAACTCACACCTGCAGCACAGTTATCACCCACGCACACAACACGGTTATCACCCACACCCAGAACACTGTTATCAAACACACACAGAACACTGTTATCACCCACACAGAGAACACTGTTATCAACCACACACGGAACACCGTTATCACCCACACACACAACACTGTTATCACTCACACATAGAACACTTTTATCACTCATACCTGCTGCACAATGATCACCCACGCACACAACACTGTTATCACCCACTCCCAGAACATATTTATCATCCACTCACAGAACACTGTTATCACACACACACAGAACACTGTTATCATCCACACACACAACACGGTTATCACCCACACACACACAACACGGTTATCACCCACACACAGAACATAGTTATCACCCACACACAGAACACTGTTATCAGACACACACACAACACTGTGATCACCCACACATAGAACACTGTTATCACTCATACCTGCTGCACAATGATCACCCACGCACACAACACTGTTATCACCCACACCCAGAACACATTTATCATCCTCTCACACAACACTGTTATCACCCACATCCAGAACACTTTTATCACCCATACACAAAACACTGTTATCACTCACACATAAAACGCTATTATCACCCCCACACATAACACTGTTATCACTCACACATTAAACACTATCACTCATACATGCTGCACAGTTATCACCCACGCACACAACACTGTTATCACCCACTCCCAGAACATATTTATCATCCACTCACAGAACACTGTTATCACACACACAGAACACTGTTATCATCCACACACACAACACGGTTATCACACACACAGAACACTGTTATCATCCACACACACAACACGGTTATCACCTACACACACACAACACTGTTATCACCCACACACAGAACACAGTTATCACCCACACACAGAATACTGTTATCACACACACACACACAACACTGTTATCACCCACACACACAACATTGTTATCACCCACACGCACACAACACTGTTATCACCTACATCCAGAACACTGTTATCATCCACACACAGAAAACTATTATCATCCACACACACACAACAATGTTATCACCCACATCCATACACTATTATCATCCACACACAGAACACGGTTGTCACCCACACACCGAACACTGTTATCACAAACACACACAACACTGTTATCACTCACAATTGAACACTGTTATCACTCACACCTGCAGCACATTTATCACCCACGCACAGAACACTGTTATCTCCCACACCCAGAAAACTGTTATCACCCACACACACAACACGTTTATCACTCACACATAGAACACTGTTATCACTCACACCTGCAGCACATTTATCACCCACGCACAGAACACTGTTATCACCCACACACAGAACACTGTTATCACCCACACACTTTTATCACCCAAACTGTTATGACCTACATCCAGAACACTGTTATCATCCACACACAGAACACTGTTATCATCCACACACACACAACAATGTTATCACCCGCATCCACACACTATTATCATCCACAGACAGAACACGGTTATCACCCACACACCCAACACTGTTTTCACAAACACACACAACACTGTTATCACTCGCAATAGAACACTGTTGTCACTCACACCTGCAGCACATTTATCACCCACGCACAGAACACTGTTATCACCCACACCCAGAAAACTGTTATCACCCACACACACAACACGTTTATCACTCACACATAGAACACTGTTATCACTCACACCTGCAGCACATTTATCACCCACGCACAGAACACTGTTATCACCCACACACAGAACACTGTTATCACCCACACACTTTTATCACCCAAACTGTTATGACCTACATCCAGAACACTGTTATCATCCACACACAGAACACTGTTATCATCCACACACACACAACAATGTTATCACCCGCATCCACACACTATTATCATCCACAGACAGAACACGGTTATCACAAACACACACAACACTGTTATCACTCGCAATAGAACACTGTTGTCACTCACACCTGCAGCACATTTATCACCCACGCACACAACATTGTTATCACCCACACACACACAACACTGTTATCACCTACATCCAGAACTCTTTTATCACTCACTCACAGAACACTCTTATCATCCACACACACAACACGGTTATCACCCACACACACAACACTGTTATCACCCACACACAGAACACTGTTATCTCCCACACCCAGAACACTGTTATCAGCCACACACAGAACACTGTTATCACACACACACAGAACACTCTTATCATCCACACACACAACGCGATTATCACCCACACACACAACACTGTTATCACCCACACACAGAACACTGTTATCAACCACTCACAGAACACTGTTAGCACACACACACAACACTGTTATCTCCCACACACACAACACTGTTATCACCCACACACACACAACACTGTTATCACCTACATCCAGAACACTGTTATCATCCACACACAGAACGCTGTTATCATCCACACACACACACAATGTAATCACCCACACACAGAACACTTTTACCACCCACACACACAACAGTGTTATCACACACTCATAGAACACTGTTATCACTCACACCTGCAGCACAGTTATCACCCACGCACGCAACACTATCACCCAGACCCAGAACACTGTTATCAACCACACACAGAGCACTGTTATCACCCACACACAGAAAACTGTTATCACCCACACACCGAACAGTGTTATCACAGACACACACAATACTGTTATCACTCACAATAAAACACTGTTATCACTCACACCTAAAACACTGTTATCACTCATACCTGCTGCACAATGATCACCCACGCACACAACACTCTTATCACCCACACCCAGAACACTGTTATCATCCACACACACAACACTGTTATCACACACACACACAGATCACTCTTATCACCCACACACAGAACATTGTTATCATCCACACACAGAACACCGTTATCACCCACACAGACAACACTGTTATCACTCACACATAAAACACTGTTATCACTCACACATAGAACACTGTTATCACCCACACACCGAACAGTGTTATCACAGACACACACAATACTGTTATCACTCACAATAAAACACTGTTATCACTCACACCTAAAACACTGTTATCACTCATACCTGCTGCACAATGATCACCCACGCACACAACACTCTTATCACCCACACCCAGAACACTGTTATCATCCACACACACAACACTGTTATCACACACACACACAGAACACCGTTATCACCCACACACACAACACTGTTATCACTCACACACAGAACACTGTTATCACCCACACACACACAACACTGTTATCACCCACATCCAGAACACTTTTATCACCCATACACACAACACTGTTATCACTCGCACATAAAACGCTGTTATCACCCACACACACAACACTGTTATCACTCACACATTAAACACTATCACTCATACATGCTGCACAGTTATCACCCACGCACACAACACTGTTATCACCCACTCCCAGAACATATTTATCATCCACTCACAGAACACTGTTATCACACACACACAGAACACTGTTATCATCCACACACACAACACGGTTATCACCTACACACACACAACACTGTTCTCACCCACACACAGAACACAGTTATCACCCACACACAGAACACTGTTATCACCTACATCCAGAACACTGTTATCATCCACACACAGAAAACTGTTATCATCCACACACACACAACAATGTTATCACCCACATCCATACACTATTATCCTCCACACACAGAACACGATTATCACCCACAAACTGAACACTGTTAGCACAAACACACACAACACTGTTATCACTCAGAATTGAACACTGTTATCACTCACACCTGCAGCACATTTATCACCCACGCACAGAACACTGTTGTCACCCACACGCAGAACACTGTTATCACCCACACACACAACACGTTTATCACTCACACATAGAACACTGTTATCACTCACACCTGCAGCACATTTATCACCCACGCACAGAACACTGTTTTCACTCACACACTGTTATCACCCACACACTGTTATCACCCACACTGTTATGACCTACATCCAGAACACTGTTATCATCCACACACAGAACACTGTTATCATCCACACACACACAACAATGTTATCACCCGCATCCATACACTATTATCATCCACAGACAGAACAGGGTTATCACTCACACACCGAACACTGTTATCAAAAACACACACAACACCACTGTTATCACTCACAATAGAACACTGTTGTCACTCACACCTGCAGCACATTTATCACCCACGCACAGAACACTGTTATCACCCTCACACAGAACACTGTTATCACCCACACACACAACACTTTTATCACTCACACATAGAACACTGTTATCACCCACACACCGAACACTGTTATCACAAACACACACAACACTGTTATCACTCACAATAGAACACTGTTGTCACTCACACCTGCAGCACATTTATCACCCACGCACAGAACACTGTTATCACCCTCACACACAACACGGTTATCACCCACACACACAACACTGTTATCACCCACACACAGAACACTGTTATCTCCCACACCCAGAACACTGTTATCAGCCACACACAGAACACTGTTATCACACACACACAGAACACTCTTATCATCCACACACACAACACTGTTATCACCCACACACAGAACACTGTTATCACCCACACACAGAACACTATTATCATCCACTCACAGAACACTGTTAGCACACACACAGAACACAGTTATCTCCCACACACACAACACTGTTATCACCCACACACACACAACACTGTTATCACCTACATCCAGAACACTGTTATCATCCACACACAGAACGCTGTTATCATCCACACACTCACACAATGTAATCACCCACACACAGAACACTTTTACCACCCACACACACAACAGTGTTATCACACACACATAGAACACTGTAATCACTCACACCTGCAGCACAGTTATCACCCACGCACGCAACACTATTACCCACACCCAGAACACTGTTATCACCCACACACAGAGCACTGTTATCACCCACACACAGAACACTGTTATCACCCACACACCGAACAGTGTTATCACAGACACACACAACACTGTTATCACTCACAATAAAACACTGTTATCACTCATACCTGCTGCAGAATGATCACCCACGCACACAACACGGTTATCACACACACACACGGATCACTCTTATCACCCACACACAGACCATTGTTATCATCCACACACAGAACACTGTTATCACCCACACAGACAACACTGTTATCACTCACACATAAAACACTGTTATCACTCACACATAGAACACTGTTATCACCCACTCACAGAACACTGTCAGCACACACGCAGAACACTGTTATCACCCACACACACAACACTGTTATCACTCACACATAGAACACTGTTTTAACTCACACCTGCAGCACAGTTATCACCCACGCACACAACACGGTTATCACCCACACCCAGAACACTGTTATCAAGCACACACAGAACACTGTTATCACGCACACACAGAACACTGTTATCACCCACACACGGAACACCGTTATCACCCACACACACAACACTGTTATCACTCACACATAGAACACTGTTATCACTCATACATGCTGCACAGTTATCACCCACGCATACAACACTCTTATCACCCACTCCCAGAACATATTTATCATCCACTCACAGAACACTGTTATCACACACACACAGAACACTGTTATCATCCACACACACAACACGGTTATCACCCACACACACACAACACGGTTATCACCCACACACAGAACATAGTTATCACCCACACACAGAACACTGTTATCAGAGACACACACATCACTGTTATCACCCACACACACAACATTGTTATCACCCACACACACACAACACTGTTATCACCTACATCCAGAACACTGTTATCATCCACACACAGAACACTGTTATCATCCACACACACACAACAATGTTATCAACCACATCCATACACTATTATCATCCACACACAGAACACGGTTATCACCCACACACCGAACACTGTTATCACAAACACACACAACACTGTTATCACTCAGAATTGAACACTGTTATCACTCACACCTGCAGCACATTTATCACCCACGCACAGAACACTGTTATCACCCACACCCAGAACACTGTTATTACCCACACACACAACACGTTTATCACTCACACATAGAACACTGTTATCACTCACACCTGCAGCACATTTTTAACCCACGCACAGAACACTGTTATCACCCACACACAGAACACTGTTATCACCCACACACTGTTATCACCCACACTGTTATGACCTACATCCAGAACACTGTTATCATCCACACACAGAACACTGTTATCATCCACACACACACAACAATGTTATCACCCGCATCCATACACTATTATCATCCACAGACAGAACACGGTTATCACCCACACACCGAACACTGTTATCACAAACACACACAACACTGTTATCACTCGCAATAGAACACTGTTGTCACTCACACCTGCAGCACATTTATCACCCACGCACAGAACACTGTTATCACCCACACACAGAACACTGTTATCATCCACACACACAACACGGTTATCACCTACACACACACAACACTGTTATCACCCACACACAGAACACAGTTATCACCCACACACAGAACACTGTTATCATCCACACACACACAACATTGTTATCACCCACACACACACAACACTGTTATCACCTAAATCCAGAACACTGTTATCCACACACAGAAAACAGTTATCATCCACACACACACAACAATGTTATCACACACACACACAGAACATTGTTATCATCCACACACAGAACACTGTTATCACCCACACAGACAACACTGTTATCACTCACACATAAAACACTGTTATCACTCACACATAGAACACTGTTATCACCCACTCACAAATCACTGTTAGCACACACACAGAACACTGTTCTCACCCACACACACAACACGGTTATCACTCACACATAGAACACTGTTTTAACTCACACCTGCAGCACAGTTATCACCCACGCACACAACACGGTTATCACCCACACCCAGAACACTGTTTTCAAACACACACAGAACACTGTTATCACCCACACAGAGAACACTGTTATCAACCACACACGGAACACCGTTATCACCCACACACAGAACACTGTTATCACGCACACACACACAACACTGTGATCACCCACACACACAACATTGTTATCACGCACACACACACAACACTGTTATCACCTACATCCAGAACACTGTTATCATCCACACACAGAAAACTGTTATCATCCACACACACAACACGGTTATCACCCACACACACACAACACGGTTATCACCCACACACAGAACATAGTTATCACCCACACACAGAACACTGTTATCAGAGACACACACATCACTGTTATCACCCACACACACAACATTGTTATCACCCACACACACACAACACTGTTATCACCTACATCCAGAACACTGTTATCATCCACACACAGAACACTGTTATCATCCACACACACACAACAATGTTATCAACCACATCCATACACTATTATCATCCACACACAGAACACGGTTATCACCCACACACCGAACACTGTTATCACAAACACACACAACACTGTTATCACTCAGAATTGAACACTGTTATCACTCACACCTGCAGCACATTTATCACCCACGCACAGAACACTGTTATCACCCACATCCAGAACACTGTTATCATCCACACACAGAACACTGTTATCATCCACACACACACAACAATGTTATCAACCACATCCATACACTATTATTACCCACACACACAACACGTTTATCACTCACACATAGAACACTGTTATCATCCACACACAGAACACTGTTATCATCCACACACACACAACAATGTTATCAACCACATCCATACACTGTTATTACCCACACACACGTTTATCACTCACACATAGAACACTGTTATCACTCACACCTGCAGCACATTTTTAACCCACGCACAGAACACAGTTATCACCCACACACAGAACACTGTTATCACCCACACACTGTTATCACCCACACTGTTATGACCTACATCCAGAACACTGTTATCACCCACACACAGAACACTGTTATCACCCACACACTGTTATCACCCACACTGTTATGACCTACATCCAGAACACTGTTATCACCCACACACAGTACACTGTTATCATCCACACACACACAACAATGTTATCACCCGCATCCATACACTATTATCATCCACAGACAGAACACGGTTATCACCCACACACCGAACACTGTTATCACAAACACACACAGAACACAGTTATCACCCACACACAGAACACTGTTATCAAGCACACACAGAACACTGTTATCACGCACACACAGAACACTGTTATCACCCACACACGGAACACCGTTATCACCCACACACAGAACACTGTTATCACTCACACATAGAACACTGTTATCACTCGCAATAGAACACTGTTGTCACTCACACCTGCAGCACATTTATCACCCACGCACAGAACACTGTTATCACCCACACACAGAACACAGTTATCATCCACACACACAACACGGTTATCACCTACACACACACAACACTGTTATCACCCACACACAGAACACAGTTATCACCCACACACAGAACACTGTTATCAAGCACACACAGAACACTGTTATCACGCACACACAGAACACTGTTATCACCCACACACGGAACACCGTTATCACCCACACACAGAACACTGTTATCACTCACACATAGAACACTGTTATCACTCATACATGCTGCACAGTCATCACCCACGCATACAACACTCTTATCACCCACTCCCAGAACATATTTATCATCCACTCACAGAACACTGTTATCACACACACACAGAACACTGTTATCATCCACACACACAACACGGTTATCACCCACACACACACAACACGGTTATCACCCACACACAGAACATAGTTATCACCCACACACAGAACACTGTTATCAGAGACACACACATCACTGTTATCACCCACACACACAACATTGTTATCACCCACACACACACAACACTGTTATCACCTACATCCAGAACACTGTTATCATCCACACACAGAACACTGTTATCATCCACACACACACAACAATGTTATCAACCACATCCATACACGATTATCATCCACACACAGAACACGGTTATCACCCACACACCGAACACTGTTATCACAAACACACACAACACTGTTATCACTCAGAATTGAACACTGTTATCACTCACACCTGCAGCACATTTATCACCCACGCACAGAACACTGTTATCACCCACTCCCAGAACACTGTTATTACCCACACACACAACACGTTTATCACTCACACATAGAACACTGTTATCACTCACACCTGCAGCACATTTTTAACCCACGCACAGAACACTGTTATCACCCACACACAGAACACTGTTATCACCCACACACTGTTATCACCCACACTGTTATGACCTACATCCAGAACACTGTTATCATCCACACACAGAACACTGTTATCATCCACACACACACAACAATGTTATCACCCGCATCCATACACTATTATCATCCACAGACAGAACACGGTTATCACCCACACACCGAACACTGTTATCACAAACACACACAACACTGTTATCACTCGCAATAGAACACTGTTGTCACTCACACCTGCAGCACATTTATCACCCACGCACAGAACACTGTTATCACCCACACACAGAACACTGTTATCATCCACACACACAACACGGTTATCACCTACACACACACAACACTGTTATCACCCACACACAGAACACAGTTATCACCCACACACAGAACACTGTTATCATCCACACACACACAACATTGTTATCACCCACACACACACAACACTGTTATCACCTAAATCCAGAACACTGTTATCCACACACAGAAAACAGTTATCATCCACACACACACAACAATGTTATCACCCACATCCATACACATCATCCACACACACAACACTGTTATCACACACACACGGATCACTCTTATCACCCACACACAGAACATTGTTATCATCCACACACAGAACACTGTTATCACCCACACAGACAACACTGTTATCACTCACACATAAAACACTGTTATCACTCACACATAGAACACTGTTATCACCCACTCACAAATCACTGTTAGCACACACACAGAACACTGTTCTCACCCACACACACAACACGGTTATCACTCACACATAGAACACTGTTTTAACTCACACCTGCAGCACAGTTATCACCCACGCACACAACACGGTTATCACCCACACCCAGAACACTGTTTTCAAACACACACAGAACACTGTTATCACCCACACAGAGAACACTGTTATCAACCACACACGGAACACCGTTATCACCTACACACACACAACACTGTTATCACCCACACACAGAACACAGTTATCACCCACACACAGAACACTGTTATCACACACACACACACAACACTGTTATCACCCACACACACAACATTGTTATCACCCACACACACACAAAACTGTTTTCACCTACATCCAGAACACTGTTATCATCCACACACAGAAAACTGTTATCATCCACACACACAACACGGGTATCACCCACACACACACAACACGGTTATCACCCACACACAGAACATAGTTATCACCCACACACAGAACACTGTTATCAGAGACACACACATCACTGTTATCACCCACACACACAACATTGTTATCACCCACACACACACAACACTGTTATCACCTACATCCAGAACACTGTTATCATCCACACACAGAACACTGTTATCATCCACACACACACAACAATGTTATCAACCACATCCATACACTATTATCATCCACACACAGAACACGGTTATCACCCACACACCGAACACTGTTATCACAAACACACACAAAACTGTTATCACTCAGAATTGAACACTGTTATCACTCACACCTGCAGCACATTTATCACCCACGCACAGAACACTGTTATCACCCACACCCAGAACACTGTTATTTCCCACACACACAACACGTTTATCACTCACACATAGAACACTGTTATCACTCACACCTGCAGCACATTTTTAACCCACGCACAGAACACTGTTATCACCCACACACAGAACACTGTTATCACCCACACACTGTTATCACCCAAACTGTTATGACCTACATCCAGAACACTGTTATCATCCACACACAGAACACTGTTATCATCCACACACACACAACAATGTTATCACCCGCATCCATACACTATTATCATCCACAGACAGAACACGGTTATCACCCACACACCGAACACTGTTATCACAAACACACACAACACTGTTATCACTCGCAATAGAACACTGTTGTCACTCACACCTGCAGCACATTTATCACCCACGCACAGAACACTGTTATCACCCACACACAGAACACTGTTATCATCCACACACACAACACGGTTATCACCTACACACACACAACACTGTTATCACCCACACACAGAACACAGTTATCACCCACACACAGAACACTGTTATCAAGCACACACAGAACACTGTTATCACGCACACACAGAACACTGTTATCACCCACACACGGAACACCGTTATCACCCACACACACAACACTGTTATCACTCACACATAGAACACTGTTATCACTCATACATGCTGCACAGTTATCACCCACGCATACAACACTCTTATCACCCACTCCCAGAACATATTTATCATCCACTCACAGAACACTGTTATCACACACACACAGAACACTGTTATCATCCACACACACAACACGGTTATCACCCACACACACACAACACGGTTATCACCCACACACAGAACATAGTTATCACCCACAAACAGAACACTGTTATCACCCACACACACACAACACTGTTATCACCTACACACACACAACACTGTTATCACCTACATCCAGAACACTGTTATCATCCACACACAGAACACTGTTATCATCCACACACACACAACAATGTTATCAACCACATCCATACACTATTATCATCCACACACAGAACACGGTTATCACCCACACACCGAACACTGTTATCACAAACACACACAACACTGTTATCACTCAGAATTGAACACTGTTATCACTCACACCTGCAGCACATTTATCACCCACGCACAGAACACTGTTATCACCCACACCCAGAACACTGTTATTACCCACACACACAACACGTTTATCACTCACACATAGAACACTGTTATCACTCACACCTGCAGCACATTTTTAACCCACGCACAGAACACTGTTATCACCCACACACAGAACACTGTTATCACCCACACACTGTTATCACCCACACTGTTATGACCTACATCCAGAACACTGTTATCATCCACACACAGAACACTGTTATCATCCACACACACACAACAATGTTATCACCCGCATCCATACACTATTATCATCCACAGACAGAACACGGTTATCACCCACACACCGAACACTGTTATCACAAACACACACAACACTGTTATCACTCGCAATAGAACACTGTTGTCACTCACACCTGCAGCACATTTATCACCCACGCACAGAACACTGTTATCACCCACACACAGAACACAGTTATCATCCACACACACAACACGGTTATCACCTACACACACACAACACTGTTATCACCCACACACAGAACACAGTTATCACCCACACACAGAACACTGTTATCATCCACACACACACAACATTGTTAACACCCACACACACACAACACTGTTATCACCTAAATCCAGAACACTGTTATCCACACACAGAAAACAGTTATCATCCACACACACACAACAATGTTATCACCCACATCCATACACATCATCCACACACACAACAGTGTTATCACACACACACACGGATCACTCTTATCACCCACACACAGAACATTGTTATCATCCACACACAGAACACTGTTATCACCCACACAGACAACACTGTTATCACTCACACATAGAACACTGTTATCACCCACTCACAAATCACTGTTAGCACACACACAGAACACTGTTCTCACCCACACACACAACACGTTTATCACTCACACATAGAACACTGTTTTAACTCACACCTGCAGCACAGTTATCACCCACGCACACAACACGGTTATCACCCACACCCAGAACACTGTTTTCAAACACACACAGAACACTGTTATCACCCACACAGAGAACACTGTTATCAACCACACACGGAACACCGTTATCACCTACACACACACAACACTGTTATCACCCACACACAGAACACAGTTATCACCCACACACAGAACACTGTTATCACACACACACACACAACACTGTTATCACCCACACACACAACATTGTTATCACCCACACACACACTACACTGTTATCACCTACATCCAGAACACTGTTATCATCCACACACAGAAAACTGTTATCATCCACACACACAACACGGTTATCACCCACACACACACAACACGGTTATCACCCACACACAGAACATAGTTATCACCCACACACAGAACACTGTTATCAGAGACACACACATCACTGTTATCACCCACACACACAACATTGTTATCACCCACACACACACAACACTGTTATCACCTACATCCAGAACACTGTTATCATCCACACACAGAACACTGTTATCATCCACACACACACAACAATGTTATCAACCACATCCATACACTATTATCATCCACACACAGAACACGGTTATCACCCACACACCGAACACTGTTATCACAAACACACACAACACTGTTATCACTCAGAATTGAACACTGTTATCACTCACACCTGCAGCACATTTATCACCCACGCACAGAACACTGTTATCACCCACACCCAGAACACTGTTATTACCCACACACACAACACGTTTATCACTCACACATAGAACACTGTTATCACTCACACCTGCAGCACATTTTTAACCCACGCACAGAACACTGTTATCACCCACACACAGAACACTGTTATCACCCACACACTGTTATCACCCACACTGTTATGACCTACATCCAGAACACTGTTATCATCCACACACAGAACACTGTTATCATCCACACACACACAACAATGTTATCACCCGCATCCATACACTATTATCATCCACAGACAGAACACGGTTATCACCCACACACCGAACACTGTTATCACAAACACACACAACACTGTTATCACTCGCAATAGAACACTGTTGTCACTCACACCTGCAGCACATTTATCACCCACGCACAGAACACTGTTATCATCCACACACACAACACGGTTATCACCTACACACACACAACACTGTTATCACCCACACACAGAACACAGTTATCACCCACACACAGAACACTGTTATCATCCACACACACACAACATTGTTATCACCCACACAAACACAACACTGTTATCACCTAAATCCAGAACACTGTTATCATCCACACACAGAAAACTGTTATCATCCACACACACACAACAATGTTATCACCCACATCCATACACATCATCCACACACACAACACTGTTATCACACACACACACGGATCACTCTTATCACCCACACACAGAACATTGTTATCATCCACACACAGAACACTGTTATCACCCACACAGACAACACTGTTATCACTCATACATAAAACACTGTTATCACTCACACATAGAACACTGTTATCACCCACACACAGAACACAGTTATCACCCACACACAGAACACTGTTATCAGACACACACACAACACTGTTATCACCCACACACACAACATTGTTATCACCCACACACACACAACACTGTTATCACCTACACCCAGAACACTGTTATCATCCACACACAGAACACTGTTATCATCCACACACACACAACAATGTTATCAACCACATCCATACACTATTATCATCCACACACAGAACACGGTTATCACCCACACACCGAACACTGTTGTCACAAACACACACAACACTGTTATCACTCAGAATTGAACACTGTTATCACACACACACACCTGCAGCACATTTATCACCCACGCACAGAACACTGTTATCACCCACACACTGTTATCACCCACACTGTTATGACCTACATCCAGAACACTATTATCATCCACACACAGAACACTGTTATCATCCACACACACACAACAATGTTATCACCCGCATCCATACACTATTATCATCCACAGACAGAACACGGTTATCACCCACACACCGAACACTGTTATCTCAAACACACACAACACTGTTATCACTCGCAATAGAACACTGTTGTCACTCACACCTGCAGCACATTTATCACCCACGCACAGAACACTGTTATCACCCACACACAGAACACTGTTATCATCCACACACACAACACGGTTATCACCTACACACACACAACACTGTTATCACCCACACACAGAACACAGTTATCACCCACACACAGAACACTGTTATCATCCACACACACACAACATTGTTATCACCCACACACACACAACACTGTTATCACCTAAATCCAGAACACTGTTATCATCCACACACAGAAAACTGTTATCATCCACACACACACAACAATGTTATCACCCACATCCATACACATCATCCACACACACAACACTGTTATCACACACACACACGGATCACTCTTATCACCCACACACAGAACATTGTTATCATCCACACACAGAACACTGTTATCACCCACACAGACAACACTGTTATCACTCACACATAAAACACTGTTATCACTCACACATAGAACACTGTGATCAACCACTCACAAATCACTGTTAGCACACACACAGAACACTGTTCTCATCCACACACACAACACGGTTATCACCCACACACACACAACACGGTTATCACCCACACACAGAACATAGTTATCACCCACACACAGAACACTGTTATCAGAGACACACACATCACTGTTATCACCCACACACACAACATTGTTATCACCCACACACACACAACACTGTTATCACCTACATCCAGAACACTGTTATCATCCACACACAGAACACTGTTATCATCCACACACACACAACAATGTTATCAACCACATCCATACACTATTATCATCCACACACAGAACACGGTTATCACCCACACACCGAACACTGTTATCACAAACACACACAAAACTGTTATCACTCAGAATTGAACACTGTTATCACTCACACCTGCAGCACATTTATCACCCACACCCAGAACACTGTTATCACCCACACACACAACACGTTTATCACTCACACATAGAACACTGTTATCACTCACACCTGCAGCACATTTTTAACCCACGCACAGAACACTGTTATCACCCACACACAGAACACGGTTATCACCCACACACTGTTATCACCCACACTGTTATGACCTACATCCAGAACACTGTTATCATCCACACACAGAACACTGTTATCATCCACACACACACAACAATGTTATCACCCGCATCCATACACTATTATCATCCACAGACAGAACACGGTTATCACCCACACACCGAACACTGTTATCACAAACACACACAACACTGTTATCACTCGCAATAGAACACTGTTGTCACTCACACCTGCAGCACATTTATCACCCACGCACAGAACACTGTTATCACCCACACACAGAACACTGTTATCATCCACACACACAACACGGTTATCACCTACACACACACAACACTGTTATCACCCACACACAGAACACAGTTATCACCCACACACAGAACACTGTTATCATCCACACACACACAACATTGTTATCACCCACACACACACAACACTGTTATCACCTAAATCCAGAACACTGTTATCCACACAGAGAAAACAGTTATCATCCACACACACACAACAATGTTATCACCCACATCCATACACATCATCCACACACACAACAGTGTTATCACACACACACACGGATCACTCTTACCATCCACACACAGATCACTGTTATCACCCACACAGACAACACTGTTATCACTCACACATAAAACACTGTTATCACTCACACATAGAACACTGTTATCACCCACTCACAAATCACTGTTAGCACACACACAGAACACTGTTCTCACCCACACACACAACACGGTTATCACTCACACATAGAACACTGTTTTAACTCACACCTGCAGCACAGTTATCACCCACGCACACAACACGGTTATCACCCACACCCAGAACACTGTTTTCAAACACACACAGAACACTGTTATCATCCACACACACACAACATTGTTATCACCCACACACACACAACACTGTTATCACCTAAATCCAGAACACTGTTATCCACACACAGAAAACAGTTATCATCCACACACACACAACAATGTTATCACCCACATCCATACACATCATCCACACACACAACAGTGTTATCACACACACACACGGATCACTCTTATCACCCACACACAGAACATTGTTATCATCCACACACAGAACACTGTTATCACCCACACAGACAACACTGTTATCACTCACACATAGAACACTGTTATCACCCACTCACAAATCACTGTTAGCACACACACAGAACACTGTTCTCACCCACACACACAACACGGTTATCACTCACACATAGAACACTGTTTTCACTCACACCTGCAGCACAGTTATCACCCACGCACACAACACGGTTATCACCCACACCCAGAACACAGTTATCACCCACACACAGAACACTGTTATCATCCACACACACACAACATTGTTATCACCCACACACACACAACACTGTTATCACCTAAATCCAGAACACTGTTATCCACACAGAGAAAACAGTTATCATCCACACACACACAACAATGTTATCACCCACATCCATACACATCATCCACACACACAACAGTGTTATCACACACACACACGGATCACTCTTACCATCCACACACAGAACACTGTTATCACCCACACAGACAACACTGTTATCACTCACACATAAAACACTGTTATCACTCACACATAGAACACTGTTATCACCCACTCACAAATCACTGTTAGCACACACACAGAACACTGTTCTCACCCACACACACAACACGGTTATCACTCACACATAGAACACTGTTTTAACTCACACCTGCAGCACAGTTATCACCCACGCACACAACACGGTTATCACCCACACCCAGAACACTGTTTTCAAACACACACAGAACACTGTTATCATCCACACACACACAACATTGTTATCACCCACACACACACAACACTGTTATCACCTAAATCCAGAACACTGTTATCCACACACAGAAAACAGTTATCATCCACACACACACAACAATGTTATCACCCACATCCATACACATCATCCACACACACAACAGTGTTATCACACACACACACGGATCACTCTTATCACCCACACACAGAACATTGTTATCATCCACACACAGAACACTGTTATCACCCACACAGACAACACTGTTATCACTCACACATAGAACACTGTTATCACCCACTCACAAATCACTGTTAGCACACACACAGAACACTGTTCTCACCCACACACACAACACGGTTATCACTCACACATAGAACACTGTTTTAACTCACACCTGCAGCACAGTTATCACCCACGCACACAACACGGTTATCACCCACACCCAGAACACTGTTTTCAAACACACAGAGAACACTGTTATCACCCACACAGAGAACACTGTTATCAACCACACACGGAACACCGTTATCACCTACACACACACAACACTGTTATCACCCACACACAGAACACAGTTATCACCCACACACAGAACACTGTTATCACACACACACACACAACACTGTTATCACCCACACACACAACATTGTTATCACCCACACACACACAACACTGTTATCACCTACATCCAGAACACTGTTATCATCCACACACAGAAAACTGTTATCATCCACACACACAACACGGTTATCACCCACACACACACAACACGGTTATCACCCACACACAGAACATAGTTATCACCCACACACAGAACACTGTTATCAGAGACACACACATCACTGTTATCACCCACACACACAACATTGTTATCACCCACACACACACAACACTGTTATCACCTACATCCAGAACACTGTTATCATCCACACACAGAACACTGTTATCATCCACACACACACAACAATGTTATCAACCACATCCATACACTATTATCATCCACACACAGAACACGGTTATCACCCACACACCGAACACTGTTATCACAAACACACACAACACTGTTATCACTCAGAATTGAACACTGTTATCACTCACACCTGCAGCACATTTATCAGCCCCGCACAGAACACTGTTATCACCCACACCCAGAACACTGTTATTACCCACACACACAACACGTTTATCACTCACACATAGAACACTGTTATCACTCACACCTGCAGCACATTTTTAACCCACGCACAGAACACTGTTATCACCCACACACAGAACACTGTTATCACCCACACACTGTTATCACCCACACTGTTATGACCTACATCCAGAACACTGTTATCATCCACACACAGAACACTGTTATCATCCACACACACACAACAATGTTATCACCCGCATCCATACACTATTATCATCCACGACAGAACACGGTTATCACCCACACACCGAACACTGTTATCACAAACACACACAACACTGTTATCACTCGCAATAGAACACTGTTGTCACTCACACCTGCAGCACATTTATCACCCACGCACAGAACACTGTTATCACCCACACACAGAACACTGTTATCATCCACACACACAACACGGTTATCACCTACACACACACAACACTGTTATCACCCACACACAGAACACAGTTATCACCCACACACAGAACACTGTTATCATCCACACACACACAACATTGTTATCCCCCACACACACACAACACTGTTATCACCTAAATCCAGAACACTGTTATCCACACACAGAAAAAAGTTATCATCCACACACACACAACAATGTTATCACACACACACACGGATCACTCTTATCACCCACACACAGAACATTGTTATCATCCACACACAGAACACTGTTATCACCCACACAGACAACACTGTTATCACTCACACATAAAACACTGTTAGCACACACACAGAACACTGTTCTCACCCACACACACAACACGGTTATCACTCACACATAGAACACTGTTTTAACACACACCTGCAGCACAGTTATCACCCACGCACACAACACGGTTATCACCCACACCCAGAACACTGTTTTCAAACACACACAGAACACTGTTAACACCCACACAGAGAACACTGTTATCAACCACACACGGAACACCGTTATCACCTACACACACACAACACTGTTATCACCCACACACAGAACACAGTTATCACCCACACACAGAACACTGTTATCACACACACACACACAACACTGTTATCACCCACACACACAACATTGTTATCACCCACGCACACACAACACTGTTATCACCTACATCCAGAACACTGTTATCATCCACACACAGATAACTGTTATCATCCACACACACAACACGGTTATCACCCACACACACACAACACGGTTATCACCCACACACAGAACATAGTTATCACCCACACACAGAACACTGTTATCAGAGACACACACATCACTGTTATCACCCACACACACAACATTGTTATCACCCACACACACACACAACACTGTTATCACCTACATCCAGAACACTGTTATCATCCACACACAGAACACTGTTATCATCCACACACACACAACAATGTTATCAACCACATCCATACACTATTATCATCCACACACAGAACACGGTTATCACCCACACACCGAACACTGTTATCACAAACACACACAACACTGTTATCACTCAGAATTGAACACTGTTATCACTCACACCTGCAGCACATTTATCACCCACGCACAGAACACTGTTATCACCCACACCCAGAACACTGTTATTACCCACACACACAACACGTTTATCACTCACACATAGAACACTGTTATCACTCACACCTGCAGCACATTTTTAACCCACGCACAGAACACTGTTATCACCCACACACAGAACACTGTTATCACCCACACACTGTTATCACCCACACTGTTATGACCTACATCCAGAACACTGTTATCATCCACACACAGAACACAGTTATCATCCACACACACACAACAATGTTATCACCCGCATCCATACACTATTATCATCCACAGACAGAACACGGTTATCACCCACACACCGAACACTGTTATCACAAACACACACAACACTGTTATCACTCGCAATAGAACACTGTTGTCACTCACACCTGCAGCACATTTACCACCCACGCACAGAACACTGTTATCACCCACACACAGAACACTCTTATCATCGACACACACAACACGGTTATCACCCACACACAGAACACTGTTATCACCCACACACACAACACTGTTATCACTCACACATAGAACAATGTTACCACTCATACATGCTGCACAGTTATCACCCACGCATACAACACTGTTATCACCCAATCCCAGAACATATTTATCATCCACTCACAGAACACTGTTCTCTCACACACACAGAACACTGTTATCACTCACACATAGAACACTCTTATCATCCACACACAGAACACTGTTATCATCCACACACACACACACAACAATGTTGTCACCCACACACAGAACACTTTTACCACCCACAGACACAACAGTGTTATCACTCACACATAGAACACTGTTTTAACTCACACCTGCAGCACAGTTATCACCCACGCACACAACACTGTTATCACCCACACCCAGAACACTGTTATCACTCACACATAGAACACTGTTACCACTCATACATGCTGCACAGTTATCACCCACGCATACAACACTGTTATCACCCAATCCCAGAACATATTTATCATCCACACACAGAACACTGTTGACACACACACACAGAACACTGTTATCATCCACACACACAACACGGTTATCACCCACACACACACAACACGGTTATCACCCACACCCAGAACACATTTAATATCCTCTCACAGAACACTGTTATCACACACACACAGAACACTGTTATCATCCACACACACAACACTGTTATCACCCACACACACAGATCACTCTTATCACCCACACACAGAACATTGTTATTATCCACACACAGAACACTGTTATCACCCACACAGACAACACTGTTATCACTCACACATAAAACACTGTTATCACTCACACATAGAACACTGTTATCACCCACTCACAGAACACTGTCAGCACACACACACAGAACACTGTTATCACCCACACACACAACACTGTTATCACTCACACATAGAACACTGTTTTAACTCACACCTGCAGCACAGTTATCACCCACGCACACAACACGGTAATCATCCACACCGAGAACACTGTTATCAACCACACACAGAACACTGTTATCACCTACACACACAACACTGTTATCACCCACACACACACAACACTGTTATCACCTACATCCAGAACACTGTTATCATCCACACACAGAACACTGTTATCATCCACACACACACACCATGTTACCACCCACACACACAACAGTGTTAACACTCACACATAGTACACTGTTATCACCCACACACACAACACTCTTATCACTCACACCTGCAGCACAGTTATCACCCACGCACGCAACACTATCATCTACACCCAGAGCACTGTTATCACCCGCACACAGAGCACTGTTATCACCCACACAGAACACTGTTATCACCCACACACACAACACACTTATCACCCACACCCAGAACACATTTATCATCCTCTCACAGAACACTGTTATCACACACACACAGAACAATGTTATCATCCACACACACAAGACTGTCATCACCCACACACACAGATCACTCTTATCACCCACACACAGAACATTGTTATCATCCACACAGAGAACACTGTTATCACACACACAGACAACACTGTTATCACTCACACATAGAAAACTGTTATCACCCACACACAGAACACTGTTATCACCCACACACACAGAACACTGTTATCACCCACACATAGAACACTGTTACCACTCATACATGCTGCACAGTTATCACCCACGCATACAACACTGTTATCACCCAATCCCAGAACATATTTATCATCCACTCACAGAACACTGTTCTCTCACACACACAGAACACTGTTATCACTCACACATAGAACACTCTTATCATCCACACACAGAACACTGTTATCATCCACACACACACACAACAATGTTGTCACCCACACACAGAACACTTTTACCACCCACACACACAACAGTGTTATCAATCACACATAGAACACTGTTTTAACTCACACCTGCAGCACAGTTATCACCCACGCACACAACACTGTTATCACCCACACCCAGAACACTGTTATCACTCACACATAGAACACTGTTACCACTCATACATGCTGCACAGTTATCACCCACGCATACAACACTGTTATCACCCAATCCCAGAACATATTTATCATCCACACACACAACACGGTTATCACCCACACACACACAACACGGTTATCACCCACACCCAGAACACATTTAATATCCTCTCACAGAACACTGTTATCACACACACACAGAACACTGTTATCATCCACACACACAACACTGTTATCACCCACACACACAGATCACTCTTATCACCCACACACAGAACATTGTTATTATCCACACACAGAACACTGTTATCACCCACACAGACAACACGGTTATCACTCACACATAAAACACTGTTATCACTCACACATAGAACACTGTTATCACCCACTCACAGAACACTGTCAGCACACACACACAGAACACTGTTATCACCCACACACACAACACTGTTATCACTCACACATAGAACACTGTTTTAACTCACACCTGCAGCACAGTTATCACCCACGCACACAACACGGTTATCACCCACACCGAGAACACTGTCAGCACACACACAGAAAACTGTTATCACCCACACACACAACACTGTTATCACTCACACATAGAACACTGTTTTAATTCACACCTGCAGCACAGTTATCACCCACGCACACAACACGGTTATCACCCACACCCAGAACACTGTTATCAAACACACACAGAACACTGTTATCACCCACACACAGAACACTGTTATCACCCACACACGGAACACCGTTATCACCCACACACACAGCACTGTTGTCACTCACACATAGAACACTGTTATCACTCATACATGCTGCACTGTTATCACCCACACAGACAACACTGTTATCACTCACACATAAAACACTGTAATCACTCACACATAGAACACTGTTATCACCCACTCACAAATCACTGTTAGCACACACACAGAACACTGTTCTCACCCACACACACAACACGGTTATCACTCACACATAGAACACTGTTACCACTCATACATGCTGCACAGTTATCACCCACGCATACAACACTGTTATCACCCAATCCCAGAACATATTTATCATCCACTCACAGAACACTGTTATCACACACACACAGAACACTGTTATCATCCACACACACAACACGGTTATCACCCACACACACACAACACTGTTGCTCCCACACACCGAACACTGTTATCACAAACATACACAACACTGTTATCACTCACAATAGAACACTGTTATCACTCACACCTGCAGCACATTTATCACCCACGCACACAACAGTGTTCTCTCTCACACATAGAACACTGTTTTAACTCACACCTGCAGAACAGTTATCACCCACGCACACAACACGGTTATCACCCACACCCAGAACACTGTTATCAACCACACCCAGAACACTGTTATCACCCACACACAGAACACTGTTATCACCCACACACAGAACACTGTTATCACCCACACACACAACACTGTTATCACTCACACATAGAACACTGTTTTAACTCACACCTGCAGCACAGTTATCACCCACGCACACAACACGGTTATCACCCACACCCAGAACACTGTTATCAACCACACACAGAACACTGTTATCACCCACACACACAACACTGTTATCACTCACACATAGAACAATGTTACCACTCATACATGCTGCACAGTTATCACACACGCATACAACACTGTTATCACCCAATCCCAGAACATATTTATCATCCACTCACAGAACACTGTTCTCTCACACACACAGAACACTGTTATCACTCACACATAGAACACTCTTATCATCCACACACAGAACACTGTTATCATCCACACACACACACACAACAATGTTGTCACCCACACACAGAACACTTTTACCACCCACACACACAACAGTGTTATCACTCACACATAGAACACTGTTTTAACTCACACCTGCAGCCACACCGAGAACACATTTAATATCCTCTCACAGAACACTGTTATCACACACACACAGAACACTGTTATCATCCACACACACAACACTGTTATCACCCACACACACAGATCACTCTTATCACCCACACACAGAACATTTTTTTTTCCACACACAGAACACTGTTATCACCCACACAGACAACACTGTTATCACTCACACATAAAACACTGTTATCACTCACACATAGAACACTGTTATCACCCACTCACAGAACACTGTCAGCACACACACACAGAACACTGTTATCACCCACACACACAACACTGTTATCACTCACACATAGAACACTGTTTTAACTCACACCTGCAGCACAGTTATCACCCACGCACACAACACGGTAATCATCCACACCGAGAACACTGTTATCAACCACACACAGAACACTGTTATCACCTACACACACAACACTGTTATCACCCACACACACACAACACTGTTATCACCTACATCCAGAACACTGTTATCATTCACACACAGAACACTGTTCTCATCCACACACACACACCATGTTATCACCCACACACAGAACACTTTTACCACCCACACACACAACAGTGTTAACATTCACACATAGAACACTGTTATCACCCACACACACAACACTCTTATCACTCACACCTGCAGCACAGTTATCACCCACGCACGCAACACTATCATCCACACCCAGAACACTGTTATCACCCGCACACAGAGCACTGTTATCACCCACACAGAACACTGTTATCACCCACACACACAACACACTTATCACCCACACCCAGAACACATTTATCATCCTCTCACAGAACACTGTTATCACACACACACAGAACAATGTTATCATCCACACACACAAGACTGTTATCACCCACACACACAGATCACTCTTATCACCCACACACAGAACATTGTTATCATCCACACAGAGAACACTGTTATCACACACACAGACAACACTGTTATCACTCACATATAGAAAACTGTTATCACCCACACACAGAACACTGTCAGCACACACACACAGAACACTGTTATCACCCACACACACAACACTGTTATCACCCACTCCCAGAACATATTTATCATCCACTCACAGAGCACTGTTATCACACACACACAGAACAGTGTTATCATCCACACACACAACACGGTTATCACCCACACACACACAACACTGTTATCACCCACACACAGAACACAGTTATCACCCACACACAGAACATTGTTTTCAGACACACACACAACAGTGTTATCACCCACACACACAACATTGTTATCACCCACACACACACAACACTGTTATCACCTACATCCAGAACACTGTTATCACCCACACACAGAAAGCTGTTATCATCCACACACACACAACAATGTTATCACCCACATCCATACACTATTATCATCTACACACAGAACACGGTTATCACCCACACACCGAACACTGTTATCACAAACACACACAACACTGTTATCACTCACAATAGAACACTGTTATCACTCACACCTGCAGCACATTTATCACCCACGCACAGAACACGGTTATCACCCACACACCGAACACTGTTATCACAAACACACACAACACTGTTATCACTCACATGGAACACTGTTATCACACACACCTGCAGCACATTTATCACCCACGCACAGAACACTGTTATCACCCACACACAGAACACTGTTCTCACCCACACACTCAACACTTTTATCACTCACCCATAGAACACTGTTATCACTCATACATGCTGCACTGTTATCACCCACACCCAGAACACATTTATCATCCACTCACAGAACACTGTTATCACACACACACACAACACGGTTATCACCCACACACACAACACTGTTATCACCCACACACAGAACACTGTTATCACTCACACACAGAACACTGTTATCACCCACACACACAACACTGTTATCACCCACACACAGAACACAGTTATCACCCACACACAGAACACTGTTATCAGACACACACACAACACTGTTATCAACCACACACACAACATTTTTATCACCCACACGCACACAACACTGTTATCACCCAAATCCAGTACACTTTTATCACCCACACAAACAACACTGTTATCACTCACACATAAAACGCTGTTATCATCCACACACACAACACTGTTATCACTCACACATCAAACACTGTTATCACTCATACATGCTGCACAGTTATCACCCACGCACACAACACTGTTATCACCCACTCCCAGAACATATTTATCATCCACTCACAGAACACTGTTATCACACACACACAGAACAGTGTTATCATCCACACACACAACACGGTTATCACCCACACACACACAACACTGTTATCATCCACACACAGAACACAGTTATCACCCACACACAGAACACTGTTATCACACACACACACAACACTGTTATCACCCACACACACAACATTGTTATCACCCACACACACACAACACTGTTATCACCTACATCCAGAACACTGTTATCATCCACACACAGAACACTGTTGTCATCCACACACACACAACAATGTTATCACCCACATCCATACACTATTATCATCCACACACAGAACACGGTTATCACCCACACACCGAACACTGTTATCACAAACACACACAACACTGTTATCACTCACAATAGAACACTGTTATCACTCACACCTGCAGCACATTTATCAGCCCCGCACAGAACACTGTTATCACCCACACACAGAACACTGTTATCATCCACACACACAACACGGTTATCACCTACACACACACAACACTGTTATCACCCACACACAGAATACAGTTATCACCCACACACAGAACACTGTTATCAAGCACACACAGAACACTGTTATCACGCACACACAGAACACTGTTATCACTCATACATGCTGCACAGTTATCACCCACGCATACAACACTCTTATCACCCACTCCCAGAACATATTTATCATCCACTCACAGAACACTGTTATCACACACACACAGAACACTGTTATCATCCACACACACAACACGGTTATCACCCACACACACACAACACGGTTATCACCCACACACAGAACATAGTTATCACCCACACACAGAACACTGTTATCAGAGACACACACATCACTGTTATCACCCACACACACAACATTGTTATCACCCACACACACACAACACTGTTATCACCTACATCCAGAACACTGTTATCATCCACACACAGAACACTGTTATCATCCACACACACACAACAATGTTATCAACCACATCCATACACTATTATCATCCACACACAGAACACGGTTATCACCCACACACCGAACACTGTTATCACAAACACACACAACACTGTTATCACTCAGAATTGAACACTGTTATCACTCACACCTGCAGCACATTTATCACCCACGCACAGAACACTGTTATCACCCACACCCAGAACACTGTTATTACCCACACACACAACACGTTTATCACTCACACATAGAACACTGTTATCACTCACACCTGCAGCACATTTTTAACCCACGCACAGAACACTGTTATCACCCACACACAGAACACTGTTATCACCCACACACTGTTATCACCCACACTGTTATGACCTACAACCAGAACACTGTTATCATCCACACACAGAACACTGTTATCATCCACACACACACAACAATGTTATCACCCGCATCCATACACTGTTATCATCCACAGACAGAACACGGTTATCACCCACACACCGAACACTGTTATCACAAACACACACAACACTGTTATCACTCGCAATAGAACACTGTTGTCACTCACACCTGCAGCACATTTATCACCCACGCACAGAACACTGTTATCACAAACACACACAACACGGTTATCACCTACACACACACAACACTGTTATCACCCACACACAGAACACAGTTATCACCCACACACAGAACACTGTTATCATCCACACACACACAACATTGTTATCACCCACACACACACAACACTGTTATCACCTAAATCCAGAACACTGTTATCCACACACAGAAAACAGTTATCATCCACACACACACAACAATGTTATCACCCACATCCATACACATCATCCACACACACAACACTGTTATCACACACACACACGGATCACTCTTATCACCCACACACAGAACATTGTTATCATCCACACACAGAACACTGTTATCACCCACACAGACAACACTGTTATCACTCACACATAAAACACTGTTATCACTCACACATAGAACACTGTTATCATCCACTCACAAATCACTGTTAGCACACACACAGAACACTGTTCTCACCCACACACACAACACGGTTATCACTCACACATAGAACACTGTTTTAACTCACACCTGCAGCACAGTTATCACCCACGCACACAACACGGTTATCACCCACACCCAGAACACTGTTTTCAAACACACACAGAACACTGTTATCACCCACACAGAGAACACTGTTATAAACCACACACGGAACACCGTTATCACCTACACACACACAACACTGTTATCACCCACACACAGAACGCAGTTATCACCCACACACAGAACACTGTTATCACACACACACACACAACACTGTTATCACCCACACACACAACATTGTTATCACCCACACACACACAACACTGTTATCACCTACATCCACAACACTGTTATCATCCACACACAGAAAACTGTTATCATCCACACACACAACACGGTTATCACCCACACACACACAACACGGTTATCACCCACACACAGAACATAGTTATCACCCACACACAGAACACTATTATCAGAGACACACACAACACTGTTATCATCCACACACAGAACACAGTTATCACCCACACACAGAACACTGTTATCACACACACACACAACACTGTTATCACCCACACACACAACATTGTTATCACCCACACACACACAACACTGTTATCACCTACATCCAGAACACTGTTATCATCCACACACAGAACACTGTTATCATCCACACACACACAACAATGTTATCAACCACATCCATACACTATTATCATCCACACACAGAACACGGTTATCACCCACACACCGAACACTGTTATCACAAACACACACAACACTGTTATCACTCAGAATTGAACACTGTTATCACTCACACCTGCAGCACATTTATCACCCACGCACAGAACACTGTTATCACCCACACCCAGTACACTGTTATTACCCACACACACAACACGTTTATCACTCACACATAGAACACTGTTATCACTCACACCTGCAGCACATTTTTAACCCACGCACAGAACACTGTTATCACCCACACACAGAACACTGTTATCACCCACACACTGTTATCACCCACACTGTTATGACCTACATCCAGAACACTGTTATCATCCACACACAGAACACTGTTATCATTCACACACACACAACAATGTTATCACCCGCATCCATACACGATTATCATCCACAGACAGAACACGGTTATCACCCACGCACAGAACACTGTTATCACAAACACACACAACACTGTTATCACTCGCAATAGAACACTGTTGTCACTCACACCTGCAGCACATTTATCACCCACGCACAGAACACTGTTCTCACCCACACACAGAACACTGTTATCATCCACACACACAACACGGTTATCACCTACACACACACAACACTGTTATCACCCACACACAGAACACAGTTATCACCCACACACAGAACACTGTTATCATCCACACACACACAACATTGTTATCACCCACACACACACAACACTGTTATCACCTAAATCCAGAACACTGTTATCCACACACAGAAAACAGTTATCATCCACACACACACAACAATGTTATCACCCACATCCATACACATCATCCACACACACAACACTGTTATCACACACACACACGGATCACTCTTATCACCCACACACAGAACATTGTTATCATCCACACACAGAACACTGTTATCACCCACACAGACAACACTGTTATCACTCACACATAAAACACTGTTATCACTCACACATAGAACACTGTTATCACCCACTCACAAATCACTGTTAGCACACACACAGAACACTGTTCTCACCCACACACACAACACGGTTAGCACTCACACATACTGAACACTGTTTTAACTCACACCTGCAGCACAGTTATCACCCACGCACACAACACGGTTATCACCCACACCCAGAACACTGTTTTCAAACACACACAGAACACTGTTATCACCCACACAGAGAACACTGTTATCAACCACACACGGAACACCGTTATCACCTACACACACACAACACTGTTATCACCCACACACAGAACGCAGTTATCACCCACACACAGAACACTGTTATCACACACACACACACAACACTGTTATCACCCACACACACAACATTGTTATCACCCACACACACACAACACTGTTATCACCTACATCCAGAACACTGTTATCATCCACACACAGAAAACTGTTATCATCCACACACACAACACGGTTATCACCCACACACACACAACACGGTTATCACCCACACACAGAACATAGTTATCACCCACACACAGAACACTATTATCAGAGACACACACATCACTGTTATCACCCACACACACAACATTGTTATCACCCACACACACACAACACTGTTATCACCTACATCCAGAACACTGTTATCATCCACACACAGAACACTGTTATCATCCACACACACACAACAATGTTATCAACCACATCCATACACTATTATCATCCACACACAGAACACGGTTATCACCCACACACCGAACACTGTTATCACAAACACACACAACACTGTTATCACTCAGAATTGAACACTGTTATCACTCACACCTGCAGCACATTTATCACCCACGCACAGAACACTGTTATCACCCACACCCAGAACACTGTTATTACCCACACACACAACACGTTTATCACTCACACATAGAACACTGTTATCACTCACACCTGCAGCACATTTTTAACCCACGCACAGAACACTGTTATCACCCACACACAGAACACTGTTATCACCCACACACTGTTATCACCCACACTGTTATGACCTACATCCAGAACACTGTTATCATCCACACACAGAACACTGTTATCATCCACACACACACAACAATGTTATCACCCGCATCCATACACTATTATCATCCACAGACAGAACACGGTTATCACCCACACACCGAACACTGTTATCACAAACACACACAACACTGTTATCACTCGCAATAGAACACTGTTGTCACTCACACCTGCAGCACATTTATCACCCACGCACAGAACACTGTTATCACCCACACACAGAACACTGTTATCATCCACACACACAACACGGTTATCACCTACACACACACAACACTGTTATCACCCACACACAGAACACAGTTATCACCCACACACAGAACACTGTTATCATCCACACACACACAACATTGTTATCACCCACACACACACAACACTGTTATCACCTAAATCCAGAACACTGTTATCCACACACAGAAAACAGTTATCATCCACACACACACAACAATGTTATCACCCACATCAATACACATCATCCTCACACACAACACCGTTATCACACACACAGACAACACTGTTATCACTCACACATAAAACACTGTTATCACTCACACATAGAACACTGTTATCACCCACTCACAAATCACTGTTAGCACACACACAGAACACTGTTCTCACCCACACACACAACATGGTTATCACTCACACATAGAACACTGTTTTAACTCACACCTGCAGCACAGTTATCACCCACGCACACAACACGGTTATCACCCACACCCAGAACACTGTTTTCAAACACACACAGAACACTGTTATCACCCACACAGAGAACACTGTTATCAACCACACACGGAACACCGTTATCACCTACACACACACAACACTGTTATCACCCACACACAGAACACAGTTATCACCCACACACAGAACACTGTTATCACACACACACACACAACACTGTTATCACCCACACACACAACATTGTTATCACCCACACACACACAAAACTGTTATCACCTACATCCAGAACACTGTTATCATCCACACACAGAAAACTGTTATCAACCACACACACACACAACAATGTTATCACCCACATTCATACACTATCATCCACACACACAACACTGTTATCACACACACACACAGATCACTCTTATCACCCACACACAGAACATTGTTATCATCCACGCACAGAACACTGTTATCACCCACACCCAGAACACTGTTATCACCCACACACACAACACGTTTATCACTCACACATAGAACACTGTTATCACTCACACCTGCAGCACATTTATCACCCACGCACAGAACACTGTTATCACCCACACACTGTTATCACCCACACACTGTTATCACCCACACACACAACACTGTTATCACTCACAATAGAACACTGTTATCACTCACACCTGCAGCACATTTATCACCGCACACAACACTGTTATCTCCCACACCCAGAACACTGTTATCAGCCACACACAGAACACTGTTATCACACACACACAGAACACTGTTACCACCCACACACAGAACACTATTATCATCCACTCACAGAACACTGTTAGCACACACACAGAACACAGTTATCTCCCACACACACAACACTGTTATCACCCACACACACACAACACTGTTATCACCTACATCCAGAACACTGTTATCATCCACACACAGAACGCTGTTATCATCCACACACTCACACAATGTAATCACCCACACACAGAACACTTTTACCACCCACACACACAACAGTGTTATCACACACACATAGAACACTGTTATCACTCACACCTGCAGCACAGTTATCACCCACGCACGCAACACTATCACCCACACCCAGAACACTGTTATCACCCACACACAGAGCACTGTTATCACCCACACACAGAACACTGTTATCACCCACACACCGAACAGTGTTATCACAGACACACACAACACTGTTATCACTCACCATAAAACACTGTTATCACTCACACATAGAACACTGTTATCACTCATATCTGCTGCACAATGATCACCCACGCACACAACACTCTTATCACACACACCCAGAACACTGTTATCATCCACACACACAACACTGTTATCACACACACACACACAGATCACTCTTATCACCCACACACAGAACATTGTTATCATCCACACACAGAACACTGTTATCACCCACACAGACAACACTGTTATCACTCACACATAAAACACTGTTATCACTCACACATAGAACACTGTTATCACCCACTCACAAATCACTGTTAGCACACACACAGAACACTGTTCTCACCCATACACACAACACGGTTATCACTCACACATAGAACACTGTTTTAACTCACACCTGCAGCACAGTTATCACCCACGCACACAACACGGTTATCACACACACACACGGATCACTCTTATCACCCACACACAGAACATTGTTATCATCCACACATAGAACACTGTTTTAACTCACACCTGCAGCACAGTTATCGGCCACGCACACAACACTGTTATCACTCACACATAGAACACTGTTTTAACTCACACCTGCAGCACAGTTATCACCCACGCACACAACACGGTTATCACCCACACCCAGAACACTGTTATCACCCACCCACGGAACACCGTTATCACCCACACACACAACACTGTTATCACTCACACATAGAACACTGTTATCACTCATACATGCTGCACAGTTATCACCCACGCATACAACACTCTTATCACCCACTCCCAGAACATATTTATCATCCACTCACAGAACACTGTTATCACACACACACAGAACACTGTTATCATCCACACACACAACACGGTTATCACCCACACACACACAACACGGTTATCACCCACACACAGAACATAGTTATCACCCACACACAGAACACTGTTATCAGAGACACACACATCACTGTTATCACCCACACACACAACATTGTTATCACCCACACACACACACAACACTGTTATCACCTACATCCAGAACACTGTTATCATCCACGCACAGAACACTGTTATCATCCACACACACACAACAATGTTATCAACCACATCCATACACTATTATCATCCACACACAGAACACGGTTATCACCCACACACCGAACACTGTTATCACAAACACACACAACACTGTTATCACTCAGAATTGAACACTGTTATCACTCACACCTGCAGCACATTTATCACCCACGCACAGAACACTGTTATCACCCACACCCAGAACACTGTTATTACCCCCACACACAACACGTTTATCACTCACACATAGAACACTGTTATCACTCACACCTGCAGCACATTTTTAACCCACGCACAGAACACTGTTATCACCCACACACAGAACACTGTTATCACCCACGCACTGTTATCACCCACACTGTTTTGACCTACATCCAGAACACTGTTATCATCCACACACAGAACACTGTTATCATCCACACACACAACAATGTTATCACCCGCATCCATACACTATTATCATCCACAGACAGAACACGGTTATCACCCACACACCGAACACTGTTATCACAAACACACACAACACTGTTATCACTCGCAATAGAACACTGTTGTCACTCACACCTGCAGCACATTTATCACCCACGCACAGAACACTGTTATCACCCACACACAGAACACTGTTATCATCCACACACACAACACGGTTATCACCTACACACACACAACACTGTTATCACCCACACACAGAACACAGTTATCACCCACACACAGAACACTGTTATCATCCACACACACACAACATTGTTATCACCCACACACACACAACACTGTTATCACCTAAATCCAGAACACTGTTATCCACACACAGAAAACAGTTATCATCCACACACACACAACAATGTTATCACCCACATCCATACACATCATCCACACACAGAACACTGTTATCACCCACACAGACAACACTGTTATCACTCACACATAAAACACTGTTATCACTCACACATAGAACACTGTTATCACCCACTCACAAATCACTGTTAGCACACACACAGAACACTGTTCTCACCCACACACACAACACGGTTATCACTCACACATAGAACACTGTTTTAACTCACACCTGCAGCACAGTTATCACCCACGCACACAACACGGTTATCACCCACACCCAGAACACTGTTTTCAAACACACACAGAACACTGTTATCACCCACACAGAGAACACTGTTATCAACCACACACGGAACACCGTTATCACCTACACACACACAACACTGTTATCACCCACACACAGAACACAGTTATCACCCACACACAGAACACTGTTATCACACACACACACACACAACACTGTTATCACCCACACACACAACATTGTTATCACCCACACACACACAACACTGTTATCACCTACATCCAGAACACTGTTATCATCCACACACAGAAAACTGTTATCATCCACACACACAACACGGTTATCACCCACACACACACAACACGGTTATCACCCACACACAGAACATAGTTATCACCCACACACAGAACACTATTATCAGAGACACACACATCACTGTTATCACCCACACACACAACATTGTTATCACCCACACACACACAACACTGTTATCACCTACATCCAGAACACTGTTATCATCCACACACAGAACACTGTTATCATCCACACACACACAACAATGTTATCAACCACATCCATACACTATTATCATCCACACACAGAACACGGTTATCACCCACACACCGAACACTGTTATCACAAACACACACCACACTGTTATCACTCAGAATTGAACACTGTTATCACTCACACCTGCAGCACATTTATCACCCACGCACAGAACACTGTTATCACCCACACCCAGAACACTGTTATTACCCACACACACAACACGTTTATCACTCACACATAGAACACTGTTATCACTCACACCTGCAGCACATTTTTAACCCACGCACAGAACACTGTTATCACCCACACACAGAACACTGTTATCACCCACACACTGTTATCACCCACACTGTTATGACCTACATCCAGAACACTGTTATCATCCACACACAGAACACTGTTATCATCCACACACACACAACAATGTTATCACCCGCATCCATACACTATTATCATCCACAGACAGAACACGGTTATCACCCACACACCGAACACTGTTATCACAAACACACACAACACTGTTATCACTCGCAATAGAACACTGTTGTCACTCACACCTGCAGCACATTTATCACCCACGCACAGAACACTGTTATCACCCACACACAGAACACTGTTATCATCCACACACACAACACGGTTATCACCTACACACACACAACACTGTTATCACCCACACACAGAACACAGTTATCACCCACACACAGAACACTGTTATCATCCACACACACACAACATTGTTATCACCCACACACACACAACACTGTTATCACCTAAATCCAGAACACTGTTATCCACACACAGAAAACAGTTATCATCCACACACACACAACAATGTTATCACCCACATCAATACACATCATCCTCACACACAACACCGTTATCACACACACAGACAACACTGTTATCACTCACACATAAAACACTGTTATCACTCACACATAGAACACTGTTATCACCCACTCACAAATCACTGTTAGCACACACACAGAACACTGTTCTCACCCACACACACAACATGGTTATCACTCACACATAGAACACTGTTTTAACTCACACCTGCAGCACAGTTATCACCCACGCACACAACACGGTTATCACCCACACCCAGAACACTGTTTTCAAACACACACAGAACACTGTTATCACCCACACAGAGAACACTGTTATCAACCACACACGGAACACCGTTATCACCTACACACACACAACACTGTTATCACCCACACACAGAACACAGTTATCACCCACACACAGAACACTGTTATCACACACACACACACAACACTGTTATCACCCACACACACAACATTGTTATCACCCACACACACACAAAACTGTTATCACCTACATCCAGAACACTGTTATCATCCACACACAGAAAACTGTTATCAACCACACACACACACAACAATGTTATCACCCACATTCATACACTATCATCCACACACACAACACTGTTATCACACACACACACAGATCACTCTTATCACCCACACACAGAACATTGTTATCATCCACGCACAGAACACTGTTATCACCCACACCCAGAACACTGTTATCACCCACACACACAACACGTTTATCACTCACACATAGAACACTGTTATCACTCACACCTGCAGCACATTTATCACCCACGCACAGAACACTGTTATCACCCACACACTGTTATCACCCACACACTGTTATCACCCACACACACAACACTGTTATCACTCACAATAGAACACTGTTATCACTCACACCTGCAGCACATTTATCACCGCACACAACACTGTTATCTCCCACACCCAGAACACTGTTATCAGCCACACACAGAACACTGTTATCACACACACACAGAACACTGTTACCACCCACACACAGAACACTATTATCATCCACTCACAGAACACTGTTAGCACACACACAGAACACAGTTATCTCCCACACACACAACACTGTTATCACCCACACACACACAACACTGTTATCACCTACATCCAGAACACTGTTATCATCCACACACAGAACGCTGTTATCATCCACACACTCACACAATGTAATCACCCACACACAGAACACTTTTACCACCCACACACACAACAGTGTTATCACACACACATAGAACACTGTTATCACTCACACCTGCAGCACAGTTATCACCCACGCACGCAACACTATCACCCACACCCAGAACACTGTTATCACCCACACACAGAGCACTGTTATCACCCACACACAGAACACTGTTATCACCCACACACCGAACAGTGTTATCACAGACACACACAACACTGTTATCACTCACCATAAAACACTGTTATCACTCACACATAGAACACTGTTATCACTCATATCTGCTGCACAATGATCACCCACGCACACAACACTCTTATCACACACACCCAGAACACTGTTATCATCCACACACACAACACTGTTATCACACACACACACACAGATCACTCTTATCACCCACACACAGAACATTGTTATCATCCACACACAGAACACTGTTATCACCCACACAGACAACACTGTTATCACTCACACATAAAACACTGTTATCACTCACACATAGAACACTGTTATCACCCACTCACAAATCACTGTTAGCACACACACAGAACACTGTTCTCACCCATACACACAACACGGTTATCACTCACACATAGAACACTGTTTTAACTCACACCTGCAGCACAGTTATCACCCACGCACACAACACGGTTATCACACACACACACGGATCACTCTTATCACCCACACACAGAACATTGTTATCATCCACACATAGAACACTGTTTTAACTCACACCTGCAGCACAGTTATCGGCCACGCACACAACACTGTTATCACTCACACATAGAACACTGTTTTAACTCACACCTGCAGCACAGTTATCACCCACGCACACAACACGGTTATCACCCACACCCAGAACACTGTTATCACCCACCCACGGAACACCGTTATCACCCACACACACAACACTGTTATCACTCACACATAGAACACTGTTATCACTCATACATGCTGCACAGTTATCACCCACGCATACAACACTCTTATCACCCACTCCCAGAACATATTTATCATCCACTCACAGAACACTGTTATCACACACACACAGAACACTGTTATCATCCACACACACAACACGGTTATCACCCACACACACACAACACGGTTATCACCCACACACAGAACATAGTTATCACCCACACACAGAACACTGTTATCAGAGACACACACATCACTGTTATCACCCACACACACAACATTGTTATCACCCACACACACACACAACACTGTTATCACCTACATCCAGAACACTGTTATCATCCACGCACAGAACACTGTTATCATCCACACACACACAACAATGTTATCAACCACATCCATACACTATTATCATCCACACACAGAACACGGTTATCACCCACACACCGAACACTGTTATCACAAACACACACAACACTGTTATCACTCAGAATTGAACACTGTTATCACTCACACCTGCAGCACATTTATCACCCACGCACAGAACACTGTTATCACCCACACCCAGAACACTGTTATTACCCCCACACACAACACGTTTATCACTCACACATAGAACACTGTTATCACTCACACCTGCAGCACATTTTTAACCCACGCACAGAACACTGTTATCACCCACACACAGAACACTGTTATCACCCACGCACTGTTATCACCCACACTGTTTTGACCTACATCCAGAACACTGTTATCATCCACACACAGAACACTGTTATCATCCACACACACAACAATGTTATCACCCGCATCCATACACTATTATCATCCACAGACAGAACACGGTTATCACCCACACACCGAACACTGTTATCACAAACACACACAACACTGTTATCACTCGCAATAGAACACTGTTGTCACTCACACCTGCAGCACATTTATCACCCACGCACAGAACACTGTTATCACCCACACACAGAACACTGTTATCATCCACACACACAACACGGTTATCACCTACACACACACAACACTGTTATCACCCACACACAGAACACAGTTATCACCCACACACAGAACACTGTTATCATCCACACACACACAACATTGTTATCACCCACACACACACAACACTGTTATCACCTAAATCCAGAACACTGTTATCCACACACAGAAAACAGTTATCATCCACACACACACAACAATGTTATCACCCACATCCATACACATCATCCACACACAGAACACTGTTATCACCCACACAGACAACACTGTTATCACTCACACATAAAACACTGTTATCACTCACACATAGAACACTGTTATCACCCACTCACAAATCACTGTTAGCACACACACAGAACACTGTTCTCACCCACACACACAACACGGTTATCACTCACACATAGAACACTGTTTTAACTCACACCTGCAGCACAGTTATCACCCACGCACACAACACGGTTATCACCCACACCCAGAACACTGTTTTCAAACACACACAGAACACTGTTATCACCCACACAGAGAACACTGTTATCAACCACACACGGAACACCGTTATCACCTACACACACACAACACTGTTATCACCCACACACAGAACACAGTTATCACCCACACACAGAACACTGTTATCACACACACACACACACAACACTGTTATCACCCACACACACAACATTGTTATCACCCACACACACACAACACTGTTATCACCTACATCCAGAACACTGTTATCATCCACACACAGAAAACTGTTATCATCCACACACACAACACGGTTATCACCCACACACACACAACACGGTTATCACCCACACACAGAACATAGTTATCACCCACACACAGAACACTATTATCAGAGACACACACATCACTGTTATCACCCACACACACAACATTGTTATCACCCACACACACACAACACTGTTATCACCTACATCCAGAACACTGTTATCATCCACACACAGAACACTGTTATCATCCACACACACACAACAATGTTATCAACCACATCCATACACTATTATCATCCACACACAGAACACGGTTATCACCCACACACCGAACACTGTTATCACAAACACACACCACACTGTTATCACTCAGAATTGAACACTGTTATCACTCACACCTGCAGCACATTTATCACCCACGCACAGAACACTGTTATCACCCACACCCAGAACACTGTTATTACCCACACACACAACACGTTTATCACTCACACATAGAACACTGTTATCACTCACACCTGCAGCACATTTTTAACCCACGCACAGAACACTGTTATCACCCACACACAGAACACTGTTATCACCCACACACTGTTATCACCCACACTGTTATGACCTACATCCAGAACACTGTTATCATCCACACACAGAACACTGTTATCATCCACACACACACAACAATGTTATCACCCGCATCCATACACTATTATCATCCACAGACAGAACACGGTTATCACCCACACACCGAACACTGTTATCACAAACACACACAACACTGTTATCACTCGCAATAGAACACTGTTGTCACTCACACCTGCAGCACATTTATCACCCACGCACAGAACACTGTTATCACCCACACACAGAACACTGTTATCATCCACACACACAACACGGTTATCACCTACACACACACAACACTGTTATCACCCACACACAGAACACAGTTATCACCCACACACAGAACACTGTTATCATCCACACACACACAACATTGTTATCACCCACACACACACAACACTGTTATCACCTAAATCCAGAACACTGTTATCCACACACAGAAAACAGTTATCATCCACACACACACAACAATGTTATCACCCACATCCATACACATCATCCTCACACACAACACTGTTATCACACACACAGACAACACTGTTATCACTCACACATAAAACACTGTTATCACTCACACATAGAACACTGTTATCACCCACTCACAAATCACTGTTAGCACACACACAGAACACTGTTCTCACCCACACACACAACACGGTTATCACTCACACATAGAACACTGTTTTAACTCACACCTGCAGCACAGTTATCACCCACGCACACAACACGGTTATCACCCACACCCAGAACACTGTTTTCAAACACACACAGAACACTGTTATCACCCACACAGAGAACACTGTTATCAACCACACACGGAACACCGTTATCACCTACACACACACAACACTGTTATCACCCACACACAGAACACAGTTATCACCCACACACAGAACACTGTTATCACACACACACACACAACACTGTTATCACCCACACACACAACATTGTTATCACCCACACACACACAACACTGTTATCACCTACATCCAGAACACTGTTATCATCCACACACAGAAAACTGTTATCAATCACACACACACACAACAATGTTATCACCCACATCCATACACTATCATCCACACACACAACACTGTTATCACACACACACACAGATCACTCTTATCACCCACACACAGAACATTGTTATCATCCACGCACAGAACACTGTTATCACCCACACCCAGAACACTGTTATCACCCACACACACAACACGTTTATCACTCACACATAGAACACTGTTATCACTCACACCTGCCGCACATTTATCACCCACGCACAGAACACTGTTATCACCCACACACTGTTATCACCCACACACTGTTATCACCCACACTGTTATGACCTACATCCAGAACACTGTTATCACCCACACACACAACACTGTTATAACTCACAATAGAACACTGTTATCACTCACACCTGCAGCACATTTATCACCGCACACAACACTGTTATCTCCCACACCCAGAACACTGTTATCAGCCACACACAGAACACTGTTATCACACACACACAGAACACTCTTATCATCCACACACACAACACTGTTATCACCCACACACAGAACACTGTTACCACCCACACACAGAACACTATTATCATCCACTCACAGAACACTGTTAGCACACACACAGAACACAGTTATCTCCCACACACACAACACTGTTATCACCCACACACACACAACACTGTTATCACCTACATCCAGAACACTGTTATCATCCACACACAGAACGCTGTTATCATCCACACACTCACACAATGTAATCACCCACACACAGAACACTTTTACCACCCACACACACAACAGTGTTATCACACACACATAGAACACTGTTATCACTCACACCTGCAGCACAGTTATCACCCACGCACGCAACACTATCACCCACACCCAGAACACTGTTATCACCCACACACAGAGCACTGTTATCACCCACACACAGAACACTGTTATCACCCACACACCGAACAGTGTTATCACAGACACACACAACACTGTTATCACTCACCATAAAACACTGTTATCACTCACACATAGAACACTGTTATCACTCATATCTGCTGCACAATGATCACCCACGCACACAACACTCTTATCACACACACCCAGAACACTGTTATCATCCACACACACAACACTGTTATCACACACACACACACAGATCACTCTTATCACCCACACACAGAACATTGTTATCATCCACACACAGAACACTGTTATCACCCACACAGACAACACTGTTATCACTCACACATAAAACACTGTTATCACTCACACATAGAACACTGTTATCACCCACTCACAAATCACTGTTAGCACACACACAGAACACTGTTCTCACCCACACACACAACACGGTTATCACTCACACATAGAACACTGTTTTAACTCACACCTGCAGCACAGTTATCACCCACGCACACAACACGGTTATCACACACACACACGGATCACTCTTATCACCCACACACAGAACATTGTTATCATCCACACATAGAACACTGTTTTAACTCACACCTGCAGCACAGTTATCGGCCACGCACACAACACTGTTATCACTCACACATAGAACACTGTTTTAACTCACACCTGCAGCACAGTTATCACCCACGCACACAACACGGTTATCACCCACACCCAGAACACTGTTATCACCCACACACGGAACACCGTTATCACCCACACACACAACACTGTTATCACTCACACATAGAACACTGTTATCACTCATACATGCTGCACAGTTATCACCCACGCATACAACACTCTTATCACCCACTCCCAGAACATATTTATCATCCACTCACAGAACACTGTTATCACACACACACAGAACACTGTTATCATCCACACACACAACACGGTTATCACCCACACACACACAACACGGTTATCACCCACACACAGAACATAGTTATCACCCACACACAGAACACTGTTATCAGAGACACACACATCACTGTTATCACCCACACACACAACATTGTTATCACCCACACACACACAACACTGTTATCACCTACATCCAGAACACTGTTATCATCCACACACAGAACACTGTTATCATCCACACACACACAACAATGTTATCAACCACATCCATACACTATTATCATCCACACACAGAACACGGTTATCACCCACACACCGAACACTGTTATCACAAACACACACAACACTGTTATCACTCAGAATTGAACACTGTTATCACTCACACCTGCAGCACATTTATCACCCACGCACAGAACACTGTTATCACCCACACCCAGAACACTGTTATTACCCACACACACAACACGTTTATCACTCACACATAGAACACTGTTATCACTCACACCTGCAGCACATTTTAACCCACGCACAGAACACTGTTATCACCCACACACAGAACACTGTTATCACCCACACACTGTTATCACCCACACTGTTATGACCTACATCCAGAACACTGTTATCATCCACACACAGAACACTGTTATCATCCACACACACAACAATGTTATCACCCGCATCCATACACTATTATCATCCACAGACAGAACACGGTTATCACCCACACACAGAACACTGTTATCACCCACACACAGAACACTGTTATCACCCACACACACAACACTGTTATCACTCACACATAGAACACTGTTTTAACTCACACCTGCAGCACAGTTATCACCCACGCACACAACACGGTTATCACCCACACCCAGAACACTGTTATCAACCACACACAGAACACTGTTATCACCCACACACACAACACTGTTATCACTCACACATAGAACACTGTTATCACTCATACATGCTGCACAGTTATCACCCACGCACGCAACACTGTTATCACCCACACCCAGAACACATTTATCATCCACTCACAGAACACTGTTATCACACACACACACAGAACACTGTTATCATCCACACACACAACACGGTTATCACACACACACACAACACGGTTATCACCCACACACAGAACACAGTTATCACCCACACACAGAACACTGTTATCACACACACACAGAACACTGTTATCATCCACTCACACAACACTGTTATCATCCACACACACACACAATGTTATCACCCACACACAGAACACTTTTACCACCCACACACACATCAGTGTTATCACTTACCCATAGAACACTGTTATCACTCACACATAGAACACTGTTATCACTCACACGTGCAGCACAGTTATCACCCACGCACGCAACACTATCACCCACACCCAGAACACTGTTATCACCCACACACAGACACTGTTATCACCCACACACAGAACACTGTTATCACCCACTCACAGAACACTGTCAGCACACACACAGAACACTTTTATCACCCACACACACAACACTGTTATCACTCACACATAGAACACTGTTTTAATTCACACCTGCAGCACAGTTATCACCCACGCACACAACACGGTTATCACCCACACCCAGAACACTGTTATCAAACAAACACAGAACACTGTTATCACCCACACACAGAACACTGTTATCACCCACACACGGAACACCGTTATCACCCACACACACAGCACTGTTATCACTCACACATAGAACACTGTTATCACTCCTACATGCTGCACAGTTATCACCCACGCACACAACACTGTTATCACCCACTCCCAGAACATATTTATCATGCACTCACTGAACACTGTGATCACACACACACAGAACACTGTTATCATCCACACACACACACAATGTTATCACCCACACACAGAACACTTTTACCACCCACACACACATCAGTGTTATCACTTACACATAGAACACTGTTATCACTCACACATAGAACACTGTAATCACTCACACGTGCAGCACAATTATCACCCACGCACGCAACACTATCACCCACACCCAGAACACTGTTATCACCCACACACAGACACTGTTATCACCCACACACAGAACACTGTTATCACCCATACACACAACACTGTTATCACTCACACATAGAACACTGTTATCACTCATACCTGCTGCACAATGATCACCCACGAACACAACACTCTTATCACCCACACCCAGAACACATTTATCATCCTCTCACAGAACACTGATATCATCCACACACACAACACTGTTATCACCCACACACACAGATCACTCTTATCACCCACACACAGAACATTGTTATCATCCACACACAGAACACTGTTTTCACCCACACAGACAACACTGTTATCACTCACACATAGAACACTGTTATCACCCACTCACAGAACACTGTCAGCACACACACAGAACACTGTTATCACCCACACACACAACACTGTTATCACTCACACATAGAACACTGTTTTAATTCACACCTGCAGCACAGTTATCACCCACGCACACAACACGGTTATCACCCACACCCAGAACACTGTTATCAAACACACAGAACACTGTTATCACCCACACACAGAACACTGTTATCACCCACACACGGAACACCGTTATCACCCACACACACAGCACTGTTATCACTCACACATAGAACACTGTTATCACTCATACATGCTGCACTGTTATCACCCACACAGACAACACTGTTATCACTCACACATAAAACACTGTCATCACTCACACATAGAACACTGTTATCACCCACTCACAGAACACTGTCAGCACACACACACAGAGCACTGTTATCACCCACATACACAACACTGTTATCACTCACACATAGAACTCTGTTTTAACTCACACCTGCAGCACAGTTATCACCCACGCACACAACACGGTTATCACCCACACCCAGAACACTGTTATCAACGACACACAGAACACTGTTATCACCCACACCCAGAAAACTGTTATCACCAAACACAGAACACTATTATCACCCACACACAGAACATTGTTATTACCTACACACACAACACTGTTATCACCCACACACACAACACTGTTATCACTCACACATAGAACACTGTTACCACTCATACATGCTGCACAGTTATCACCCACGCATACAACACTGTTATCACCCAATCCCAGAACATATTTATCATCCACTCACAGAACACTGTTATCACACACACACAGAACACTGTTATCATCCACACACACAACACGGTTATCACCCACACACACACAACACTGTTGCTCCCACACACTGTTATCACAAACATGCACAACACTGTTATCACTCACAATAGAACACTGTTATCACTCACACCTGCAGCACATTTATCACCCACGCACACAACAGTGTTCTCTCTCACTCATAGAACACTGTTTTAACTCACACCTGCAGAACAGTTATCACCCACGCACACAACACGGTTATCACCCACACCCAGAACACTGTTATCAACCACACCCAGAACATTGTTATATTCCCACACACAGAACACTGTTATCACCCACACACAGAACACTGTTATCACCCACACACACAACAGTGTTATCACTCACACATAGAACACTGTTTTAACTCACACCTGCAGCACAGTTATCACCCACGCACACAACACGGTTATCACCCACACCCAGAACACTGTTATCAACCACACACAGAACACTGTTATCACCCACACACACAACACTGTTATCACTCACACATAGAACACTGTTATCACTCATACATGCTGCACAGTTATCACCCACGCACGCAACACTGTTATCACCCACACCCAGAACACATTTATCATCCACTCACAGAACACTGTTATCACACACACACAGAACACTCTTATCATCTACACACACAACACGGTTATCACCCACACACAGAACACTGTTATCACCCACACACACAACACTGTTATCACTCACACATAGAACAATGTTACCACTCATACATGCTGCACAGTTATCACACACGCATACAACACTGTTATCACCCAATCCCAGAACATATTTATCATCCACTCACAGAACACTGTTCTCTCACACACACAGAACACTGTTATCACTCACACATAGAACACTCTTATCATCCACACACAGAACACTGTTATCATCCACACACACACACACAACAATGTTGTCACCCACACACAGAACACTTTTACCACCCACACACACAACAGTGTTATCACTCACACATAGAACACTGTTTTAACTCACACCTGCAGCACAGTTATCACCCACGCACACAACACGGTTATCACCCACACCCAGAACACTGTTATCACTCACACATAGAACACTGTTACCACTCATACATGCTGCACAGTTATCACCCACGCATACAACACTGTTATCACCCAATCCCAGAACATATTTATCATCCACACACAGAACACTGTTGTCACACACACACAGAACACTGTTATCATCCACACACACAACACGGTTATCACCCACACACACACAACAGGGTTATCACCCACACCCAGAACACATTTAATATCCTCTCACAGAACACTGTTATCACACACACACAGAACACTGTTATCATCCACACACACAACACTGTTATCACCCACACACACAGATCACTCTTATCACCCACACACAGAACATTGTTATTATCCACACACAGAACACTGTTATCACCCACACAGACAACACTGTTATCACTCACACATAAAACACTGTTATCACTCACACATAGAACACTGTTATCACCCACTCACAGAACACTGTCAGCACACACACACAGAACACTGTTATCACCCACACACACAACACTGTTATCACTCACACATAGAACACTGTTTTAACTCACACCTGCAGCACAGTTATCACCCACGCACACAACACGTTTATCACCCACACCGAGAACACTGTTATCAACCACACACAGAACACTGTTATCACCTACACACACAACACTGTTATCACCCACACACACACAACACTGTTATCACCTACATCCAGAACACTGTTATCATCCACACACAGAACACTGTTATCATCCACACACACACACCATGTTATCACCCACACACAGAACACTTTTACCACCCACACACACAACAGTGTTAACACTCACACATAGAACACTGTTATCACCCACACACACAACACTCTTATCACTCACACCTGCAGCACAGTTATCACCCACGCACGCAACACTATCATCCACACCCAGAACACTGTTATCACCCGCACACAGAGCACTGTTATCACCCACACAGAACACTGTTATCACCCACACACACAACACACTTATCACCCACACCCAGAACACATTTATCATCCTCTCACAGAACACTGTTTTCACACACACACAGAACAATGTTATCATCCACACACACAAGACTGTTATCACCCACACACACAGATCACTCTTATCACCCACACACAGAACATTGTTATCATCCACACAGAGAACACTGTTATCACACACACAGACAACACTGTTATCACTCACACATAGAAAACTGTTATCACCCACACACAGAACACTGTCAGCACACACACACACAGAACACTGTTATCACCCACACATAGAACACTGTTACCACTCATACATGCTGCACAGTTATCACCCACGCATACAACACTGTTATCACCCAATCCCAGAACATATTTATCATCCACTCACAGAACACTGTTCTCTCACACACACAGAACACTGTTATCACTCACACATAGAACACTCTTATCATCCACACACAGAACACTGTTATCATCCACACACACACACACAACAATGTTGTCACCCACACACAGAACACTTTTACCACCCACACACACAACAGTGTTATCACTCACACATAGAACACTGTTTTAACTCACACCTGCAGCACAGTTATCACCCACGCACACAACACGGTTATCACCCACACCCAGAACACTGTTATCACTCACACATAGAACACTGTTACCACTCATACATGCTGCACAGTTATCACCCACGCATACAACACTGTTATCACCCAATCCCAGAACATATTTATCATCCACACACAGAACACTGTTGTCACACACACACAGAACACTGTTATCATCCACACACACAACACGGTTATCACCCACACACACACAACACGGTTATCACCCACACCCAGAACACATTTAATATCCTCTCACAGAACACTGTTATCACACACACACAGAACACTGTTATCATCCACACACACAACACTGTTATCACCCACACACACAGATCACTCTTATCACCCACACACAGAACATTGTTATTATCCACACACAGAACACTGTTATCACCCACACAGACAACACTGTTATCACTCACACATAAAACACTGTTATCACTCACACATAGAACACTGTTATCACCCACTCACAGAACACTGTCAGCACACACACACAGAACACTGTTATCACCCACACACACAACACTGTTATCACTCACACATAGAACACTGTTTTAACTCACACCTGCAGCACAGTTATCACCCACGCACACAACACGGTAATCACCCACACCGAGAACACTGTTATCAACCACACACAGAACACTGTTATCACCTACACACACAACACTGTTATCACCCACACACACACAACACTGTTATCACCTACATCCAGAACACTGTTATCATCCACACACAGAACACTGTTATCATCCACACACACACACCATGTTATCACCCACACACAGAACACTTTTACCACCCACACACACAACAGTGTTAACACTCACACATAGAACACTGTTTTCACCCACACACACACAACACTGTTATCACTCACACCTGCAGCACAGTTATCACCCACGCACGCAACACTATCATCCACACCCAGAACACTGTTATCACCCGCACACAGAGCACTGTTATCACCCACACAGAACACTGTTATCACCCACACACACAACACACTTATCACCCACACCCAGAACACATTTATCATCCTCTCACAGAACACTGTTTTCACACACACACAGAACAATGTTATCATCCACACACACAAGACTGTTATCACCCACACACACAGATCACTCTTATCACCCACACACAGAACATTGTTATCATCCACACAGAGAACATTGTTATCACACACACAGACAACACTGTTATCACTCACACATAGAAAACTGTTATCACCCACACACAGAACACTGTCAGCACACACACACAGAACACTGTTATCACCCACACATAGAACACTGTTACCACTCATACATGCTGCACAGTTATCACCCACGCATACAACACTGTTATCACCCAATCCCAGAACATATTTATCATCCACTCACAGAACACTATTCTCTCACACACACAGAACACTGTTATCACTCACACATAGAACACTCTTATCATCCACACACAGAACACTGTTATCATCCACACACACACACACAACAATGTTGTCACCCACACACAGAACACTTTTACCACCCACATACACAACAGTGTTATCACTCACAGATAGAACACTGTTTTAACTCACACCTGCAGCACAGTTATCACCCACGCACACAACACGGTTATCACCCACACCCAGAACACTGTTATCACTCACACATAGAACACTGTTACCACTCATACATGCTGCACAGTTATCACCCACGCATACAACACTGTTATCACCCATTCCCAGAACATATTTATCATCCACACACAGAACACTGTTGTCACACACACACAGAACACTGTTATCATCCACACACACAACACGGTTATCACCCACACACACACAACACGGTTATCACCCACACCCAGAACACATTTAATATCCTCTCACAGAACACTGTTATCACACACACACAGAGCACTGTTATCACCCACACACACAACACTGTTATCACCCACACACACAGATCACTCTTATCACCCACACACAGAACATTGTTATTATCCACACACAGAACACTGTTATCACCCACACAGACAACACTGTTATCACTCACACATAAAACACTGTTATCACTCACACATAGAACACTGTTATCACCCACTCACAGAACACTGTCAGCACACACACACAGAACACTGTTATCACCCACACACACAACACTGTTATCACTCACACATAGAACACTGTTTTAACTCACACCTGCAGCACAGTTATCACCCACGCACACAACACGGTTATCACCCACACCGAGAACACTGTTATCAACCACACACAGAACACTGTTATCACCTACACACACAACACTGTTATCACCCACACACACACAACACTGTTATCACCTACATCCAGAACACTGTTATCATCCACACACAGAACACTGTTATCATCCACACACACACACCATGTTATCACCCACACACAGAACACTTTTACCACCCACACACACAACAGAGATAACACTCACACATAGAACACTGTTATCACCCACACACACAACACTCTTATCACTCACACCTGCAGCACAGTTATCACCCACGCACGCAACACTATCATCCACACCCAGAACACTGTTATCACCCGCACACAGAGCACTGTTATCACCCACACAGAACACTGTTATCACCCACACACACAACACACTTATCACCCACACCCAGAACACATTTATCATCCTCTCACAGAACACTGTTATCACACACACACAGAACAATGTTATCATCCACACACACAAGACTGTTATCACCCACACACACAGATCACTCTTATCACCCACACACAGAACATTGTTATCATCCACACAGAGAACACTGTTATCACACACACAGACAACACTGTTATCACTCACACATAGAAAACTGTTATCACCCACACACAGAACACTGTCAGCACACACACACAGAACACTGTTATCACCCACACACACAACACTGTTATCACCCACTCCCAGAACATATTTATCATCCACTCACAGAGCACTGTTATCACACACACACAGAACAGTGTTATCATCCACACACACAACACGGTTATCACCCACACACACACAACACTGTTATCACCCACACACAGAACACAGTTATCACTCACACACAGAACATTGTTATCACACACACACAACAGTGTTATCACCCACACACACAACATTGTTATCACCCACACACACACAACACTGTTTTCACCTACATCCAGAACACTGTTATCATCCACACACAGAAAGCTGTTATCATGCACACACACACAACAATGTTATCACCCACATCCATACACTATTATCATCTACACACAGAACACAGTTATCACCCACACACCGAACACTGTTATCACAAACACACACAACACTGTTATCACTCAGAATTGAACACTGTTATCACTCACACCTGCAGCACATTTATCACCCACGCACAGAACACGGTTATCACCCACACACCGAACACTGTTATCACAAACACACACAACACTGTTATCACTCACATGGAACACTGTTATCACACACACCTGCAGCACATTTATCACCCACGCACAGAACAGTGTTATCACCCACACACAGAACACTGTTCACACCCACACACTCAACACTTTTATCACTCACACATAGAACACTGTTATCACTCATACATGCTGCACAGTTATCACCCACGCACACAACACTGTTATCACCCACACCCAGAACACATTTATCATCCACTCACAGAACACTGTTATCACACACACACAGAACACTGTTATCACCCACTCACAGAACACTGTCAGCACACACACAGAACACTGTTATCTCCCACACACACAACACTGTTATCACTCACGCATGTTTTAACTCACACCTGCAGCACAGTTATCACGCACGCACACAACACGGTTATCACCCACACCCAGAACACTGTTATCAACCACACACACAACACTGTTATCACTCACACATAGAACACTGTTATCACTCATACATGCTGCACAGTTATCACCCACGCACACAACACTGTTATCACCCACACCCAGAACACATTTATCATCCACTCACAGAACACTGTTATCACACACACACAGAACACTGTTATCACCCACTCACAGAACACTGTCAGCACACACACAGAACACTGTTATCTCCCACACACACAACACTGTTATCACTCACGCATGTTTTAACTCACACCTGCAGCACAGTTATCACGCACGCACACAACACGGTTATCACCCACACCCAGAACACTGTTATCAACCACACACACAACACTGTTATCACTCACACATAGAACACTGTTATCACTCATACATGCTGCACAGTTATCACCCACGCACGCAACACTGTTATCACCCACACCCAGAACACATTTATCAGCCACTCACAGAACACTGTTATCACACACACACAACACTGTTATCTCCCACACACACAACACTGTTATCACCCACACACACAACACTGTTATCACCTACATCCAGAACACTGTTATCATCCACACACAGAACACTGTTATCATCCACACACGCACACAATGTTATCACCCACACACAGAACACTGTTATCACCCACACACACAACACTGTTACCACTCACACATAGAACACTGTTATCAGTGATAACTGCTGCACAATGATCACCCACGCACACAACACTCTTATCACCCACACCCAGAACACATTTATCATAATCTCACAGAACACTGTTATCACACACACACACAGAACACTTTTATCACCCACACACACCACACTGTTATCACTCACACATAGAACACTGTTTTAACTCACATCTGCAGCACAGTTATCACCCACGCACACAACACGGTTATCACCCACACCCAGAACACTGTTATCAACCAAACACAGAACACTGTTATCACCCACACACACAACACTGTTATCACCCACACACACACAACACTGTTATCACCTACATCCAGAACACTGTTATCATCCACACACAGAACACTGTTATCATCCACACACACACAACAATGTTATCACCCACATCCATACACTATTATCATCCACACACAGACCACGGTTATCACCCACACACCGAACACTGTTTTCACAAACACACACAACACTGTTATCACTCACAATAGAACACTGTTATCACTCACACCTGCAGCACATTTATCAGCCCCGCACAGAACACTGTTATGACCCACTCACAGAACACTGTCAGCACACCCACAGAACACTGTTATCTCCCACACACACAACACTGTTATCACTCACACATGTTTTAACTCACACCTGCAGCACAGTTATCACGCACGCACACAACACGGTTATCACCCACACCCAGAACACTGTTATCAACCACACACAGAACACTGTTATCACCCACACACAGAACACTGTTATCACCCACACAGAACACTGTTATCACCCACACACACAACACTGTTATCACTCACACATAGAACACTGTTATCACGCATACATGCTGCACAGTTATCACCCACGCACGCAACACTGTTGTCACCAACACCCAGAACACATTTATCAGCCACTCACAGAACACTGTTATCACACACACACAACACTGTTATCTCCCACACGCACAACACTGTTATCACCCACACACACAACACTGTCATCACCTACATCCAGAACACTGTTATCATCCACACACAGAACACTGTTATCATCCACACACACACACAATGTTATCACCCACACACAGAACACTGTTATCACCCACACACACAACACTGTTATCACCCACACACACAACACTGTTATCACCTACATCGAGAACACTGTTATCATCCACACACAGAACACTGTTATCATCCACACACACACAACAATGTTATCACCCACATCCATACACTATTATCATCCACACACAGAACACGGTTATCACCCACACACCGAACACTGTTATCACAAACACACACAACACTGTTATCACTCACAATAGAACACTGTTGTCACTCACACCTGCAGCACATTTATCAACCCCGCACAGAACACTGTTATCTCCCACACACACAACACTGTTATCACTCACACATGTTTTAACTCACACCTGCAGCACAGTTATCACGCACGCACACAACACGGTTATCACCCACACCCAGAACACTGTTATCAACCACACACAGAACACTGTTATCACCCACACACAGAACACTGTTATCACCCACACACACAACACTGTTATCACCCACACACAGAACACTGTTATAACTCACACATAGAACACTGTTATCACTCATACATGCTGCACAGTTATCACCCACGCACGCAACACTGTTATCACCCACACCCAGAACACATTTATCAGCCACTCACAGAACACTGTTATCACACACACACAACACTGTTATCTCCCACACACACAACACTGTTATCACCCACACACACAACACTGTTATCACCTACATCCAGAACACTGTTATCATCCACACACAGAACACTGTTATCATCCACACACACACACAATGTTATCACCCACACACAGAACACTGTTATCACCCACACACACAGCACTGTTATCACTCACACATAGAACACTGTTATCAGTGATAACTGCTGCACAATGATCACCCACGCACACAACCCTCTTATCACCCACTCCCAGAACACATTTATCATCCGCTCACAGAATACTGTTATCACACACACACACAGAACACTTTTATCACCCACACACGCAAGACTGTTATCACTCACACATAGAACACTGTTTTAACTCACATCTGCAGCACAGTTATCACCCACGCACACAACACGGTTATCACCCACACCCAGAACACTGTTATCAACCACACACAGAACACTGTTATCACCCTCACACACAACACGGTTATCACCCACACCCAGAACACATTTAATATCCTCTCACAGAACACTGTTATCACACACACACAGAACACTGTTATCATCCACACACACAACACTGTTATCACCCACACACACAGATCACTCTTATCACCCACACACAGAACATTGTTATTATCCACACACAGAACACTGTTATCACCCACACAGACAACACTGTTATCACTCACACATAAAACACTGTTATCACTCACCCATAGAACACTGTTATCACCCACTCACAGAACACTGTCAGCACACACACACAGAACACTGTTATCACCCACACACACAACACTGTTATCACTCACACATAGAACACTGTTTTAACTCACACCTGCAGCACAGTTATCACCCACGCACACAACACGGTTATCACCCACACCCAGAACACTGTTATCAACCACACACAGAACACTGTTATCACCTTCACACACAACACTGTTATCACCCACACACACACAACACTGTTATCACCTACATCCAGGACACTGTTATCATCCACACACAGAACACTGTTATCATCCACACACACACACAATGTTATCACCCACACACAGAACACTTTTACCACCCACACACACAACAGTGTTAACACTCACACATAGAACACTGTTATCACCCACACACACACAACACTGTTATCACCTACATCCAGGACACTGTTATCATCCACACACAGAACACTGTTATCATCCACACACACACACAATGTTATCATCCACACCCAGAACACTGTTATCACCCACACACAGAGCACTGTTATCACCCACACAGAACACTGTTATCACCCACACACACAACACACTTATCATCCACACCCAGAACACATTTATCATCCTCTCACAGAACACTGTTATCACACACACACAGAACAGTGTTATCATCCACACACACAAGGCTGTTATCACCCACACACACAGATCACTCTTATCACACACACACAGAACACTGTTATCATCCACACAGAGAACACTGTTATCACACACACAGACAACACTGTTATCACTCACACATAAAACACTGTTATCACTCACACATAGAACACTGTTATCACCCACACACAGAACACTGTCAGCACACACACACAGAACACTGTTATCACCCACACACACAACACTGTTATCACTCACACATAGAACACTGTTATCACCCACACACAGAACACTGTCAGCACACACACACAGAACACTGTTATCATCCACACACACAACACGGTTATCACTGACACATTGAACACTGTTACCACTCATACATGCTGCACAGTTATCACCCACGCATACAACACTGTTATCACCCACACCCAGAACATATTTATCATCCACTCACAGAACACTGTTATCACTCACACCTGCAGCACAGTTATCACCCACGCACGCAACACTATCACCCACACCCAGAACACTGTTATCACCGACACACAGAGCACTGTTATCATCCACACACAGAACACTGTTATCACCCACACAAAGAACACATTTATCATCCTCTCACAGACACTGTTATCACACACACAGAACACTGTTATCATCCACACACATAACACTGTTATCACCCACACACACAGATCACTCTTATCACCCACACACACAACACATTTATCATCCACTCACAGACCACTGTTATCACACACACACAGAACACTGTTATCATCCACACACACAACACGGTTATCACCCACACACACAACACTTTTATCACCCACACACACAACACTGTTATCACCAACACACACAACACTGTTATCACCTACATCCAGAACACTGTTATCATCCACACACAGAACACTGTTATCATCCACACACACACACAATGTTATCACCCACACACAGAACACTGTTATCACCCACACACACAACACTGTTATCACTCACACATAGAACACTGTTATCACTGATACCTGCTGCACAATGATCACCCACGCACACAACCCTCTTATCACCCAATCCCAGAACACATTTATCATCCGCTCACAGAATACTGTTATCACACACACACACAGAACACTTTTATCACCCACACACGCAAGACTGTTATCACTCACACATAGAACACTGTTTTAACTCACATCTGCAGCACAGTTATCACCCACGCACACAACACGGTTATCACCCACACCCAGAACACTGTTATCAACCACACACAGAACACTGTTATCACCCACACACACAACACGGTTATCACCCACACACACACAACACGGTTATCACCCACACCCAGAACACATTTAATATCCTCTCACAGAACACTGTTATCACACACACACAGAACACTGTTATCATCCACACACACAACACTGTTATCACCCACACACACAGATCACTCTTATCACCCACACACAGAACATTGTTATTATCCACACACAGAACACTGTTATCACCCACACAGACAACACTGTTATCACTCACACATAAAACACTGTTATCACTCACCCATAGAACACTGTTATCACCCACTCACAGAACACTGTCAGCACACACACACAGAACACTGTTATCACCCACACACACAACACTGTTATCACTCACACATAGAACACTGTTTTAACTCACACCTGCAGCACAGTTATCACCCACGCACACAACACGGTTATCACCCACACCCAGAACACTGTTATCAACCACACACAGAACACTGTTATCACCTTCACACACAACACTGTTATCACCCACACACACACAACACTGTTATCACCTACATCCAGGACACTGTTATCATCCACACACAGAACACTGTTATCATCCACACACACACACAATGTTATCACCCACACACAGAACACTTTTACCACCCACACACACAACAGTGTTAACACTCACACATAGAACACTGTTATCACCCACACACACACAACACTGTTATCACCTACATCCAGGACACTGTTATCATCCACACACAGAACACTGTTATCATCCACACACACACACAATGTTATCATCCACACCCAGAACACTGTTATCACCCACACACAGAGCACTGTTATCACCCACACAGAACACTGTTATCACCCACACACACAACACACTTATCATCCACACCCAGAACACATTTATCATCCTCTCACAGAACACTGTTATCACACACACACAGAACAGTGTTATCATCCACACACACAAGGCTGTTATCACCCACACACACAGATCACTCTTATCACACACACACAGAACACTGTTATCATCCACACAGAGAACACTGTTATCACACACACAGACAACACTGTTATCACTCACACATAAAACACTGTTATCACTCACACATAGAACACTGTTATCACCCACACACAGAACACTGTCAGCACACACACACAGAACACTGTTATCACCCACACACACAACACTGTTATCACTCACACATAGAACACTGTTATCACCCACACACAGAACACTGTCAGCACACACACACAGAACACTGTTATCATCCACACACACAACACGGTTATCACTGACACATTGAACACTGTTACCACTCATACATGCTGCACAGTTATCACCCACGCATACAACACTGTTATCACCCACACCCAGAACATATTTATCATCCACTCACAGAACACTGTTATCACTCACACCTGCAGCACAGTTATCACCCACGCACGCAACACTATCACCCACACCCAGAACACTGTTATCACCGACACACAGAGCACTGTTATCATCCACACACAGAACACTGTTATCACCCACACAAAGAACACATTTATCATCCTCTCACAGACACTGTTATCACACACACAGAACACTGTTATCATCCACACACATAACACTGTTATCACCCACACACACAGATCACTCTTATCACCCACACACACAACACATTTATCATCCACTCACAGACCACTGTTATCACACACACACAGAACACTGTTATCATCCACACACACAACACGGTTATCACCCACACACACAACACTTTTATCACCCACACACACAACACTGTTATCACCAACACACACAACACTGTTATCACCTACATCCAGAACACTGTTATCATCCACACACAGAACACTGTTATCATCCACACACACACACAATGTTATCACCCACACACAGAACACTGTTATCACCCACACACACAACACTGTTATCACTCACACATAGAACACTGTTATCACTGATACCTGCTGCACAATGATCACCCACGCACACAACCCTCTTATCACCCAATCCCAGAACACATTTATCATCCGCTCACAGAATACTGTTATCACACACACACACAGAACACTTTTATCACCCACACACGCAAGACTGTTATCACTCACACATAGAACACTGTTTTAACTCACATCTGCAGCACAGTTATCACCCACGCACACAACACGGTTATCACCCACACCCAGAACACTGTTATCAACCACACACAGAACACTGTTATCACCCACACACACAACACGGTTATCACCCACACACACACAACACGGTTATCACCCACACCCAGAACACATTTAATATCCTCTCACAGAACACTGTTATCACACACACACAGAACACTGTTATCATCCACACACACAACACTGTTATCACCCACACACACAGATCACTCTTATCACCCACACACAGAACATTGTTATTATCCACACACAGAACACTGTTATCACCCACACAGACAACACTGTTATCACTCACACATAAAACACTGTTATCACTCACCCATAGAACACTGTTATCACCCACTCACAGAACACTGTCAGCACACACACACAGAACACTGTTATCACCCACACACACAACACTGTTATCACTCACACATAGAACACTGTTTTAACTCACACCTGCAGCACAGTTATCACCCACGCACACAACACGGTTATCACCCACACCCAGAACACTGTTATCAACCACACACAGAACACTGTTATCACCTTCACACACAACACTGTTATCACCCACACACACACAACACTGTTATCACCTACATCCAGGACACTGTTATCATCCACACACAGAACACTGTTATCATCCACACACACACACAATGTTATCACCCACACACAGAACACTTTTACCACCCACACACACAACAGTGTTAACACTCACACATAGAACACTGTTATCACCCACACACACACAACACTGTTATCACCTACATCCAGGACACTGTTATCATCCACACACAGAACACTGTTATCATCCACACACACACACAATGTTATCATCCACACCCAGAACACTGTTATCACCCACACACAGAGCACTGTTATCACCCACACAGAACACTGTTATCACCCACACACACAACACACTTATCATCCACACCCAGAACACATTTATCATCCTCTCACAGAACACTGTTATCACACACACACAGAACAGTGTTATCATCCACACACACAAGGCTGTTATCACCCACACACACAGATCACTCTTATCACACACACACAGAACACTGTTATCATCCACACAGAGAACACTGTTATCACACACACAGACAACACTGTTATCACTCACACATAAAACACTGTTATCACTCACACATAGAACACTGTTATCACCCACACACAGAACACTGTCAGCACACACACACAGAACACTGTTATCACCCACACACACAACACTGTTATCACTCACACATAGAACACTGTTATCACCCACACACAGAACACTGTCAGCACACACACACAGAACACTGTTATCATCCACACACACAACACGGTTATCACTGACACATTGAACACTGTTACCACTCATACATGCTGCACAGTTATCACCCACGCATACAACACTGTTATCACCCACACCCAGAACATATTTATCATCCACTCACAGAACACTGTTATCACTCACACCTGCAGCACAGTTATCACCCACGCACGCAACACTATCACCCACACCCAGAACACTGTTATCACCGACACACAGAGCACTGTTATCATCCACACACAGAACACTGTTATCACCCACACAAAGAACACATTTATCATCCTCTCACAGACACTGTTATCACACACACAGAACACTGTTATCATCCACACACATAACACTGTTATCACCCACACACACAGATCACTCTTATCACCCACACACACAACACATTTATCATCCACTCACAGACCACTGTTATCACACACACACAGAACACTGTTATCATCCACACACACAACACGGTTATCACCCACACACACAACACTTTTATCACCCACACACACAACACTGTTATCACCAACACACACAACACTGTTATCACCTACATCCAGAACACTGTTATCATCCACACACAGAACACTGTTATCATCCACACACACACACAATGTTATCACCCACACACAGAACACTGTTATCACCCACACACACAACACTGTTATCACTCACACATAGAACACTGTTATCACTGATACCTGCTGCACAATGATCACCCACGCACACAACCCTCTTATCACCCAATCCCAGAACACATTTATCATCCGCTCACAGAATACTGTTATCACACACACACACAGAACACTTTTATCACCCACACACGCAAGACTGTTATCACTCACACATAGAACACTGTTTTAACTCACATCTGCAGCACAGTTATCACCCACGCACACAACACGGTTATCACCCACACCCAGAACACTGTTATCAACCACACACAGAACACTGTTATCACCCACACACACAACACGGTTATCACCCACACACACACAACACGGTTATCACCCACACCCAGAACACATTTAATATCCTCTCACAGAACACTGTTATCACACACACACAGAACACTGTTATCATCCACACACACAACACTGTTATCACCCACACACACAGATCACTCTTATCACCCACACACAGAACATTGTTATTATCCACACACAGAACACTGTTATCACCCACACAGACAACACTGTTATCACTCACACATAAAACACTGTTATCACTCACCCATAGAACACTGTTATCACCCACTCACAGAACACTGTCAGCACACACACACAGAACACTGTTATCACCCACACACACAACACTGTTATCACTCACACATAGAACACTGTTTTAACTCACACCTGCAGCACAGTTATCACCCACGCACACAACACGGTTATCACCCACACCCAGAACACTGTTATCAACCACACACAGAACACTGTTATCACCTTCACACACAACACTGTTATCACCCACACACACACAACACTGTTATCACCTACATCCAGGACACTGTTATCATCCACACACAGAACACTGTTATCATCCACACACACACACAATGTTATCACCCACACACAGAACACTTTTACCACCCACACACACAACAGTGTTAACACTCACACATAGAACACTGTTATCACCCACACACACACAACACTGTTATCACCTACATCCAGGACACTGTTATCATCCACACACAGAACACTGTTATCATCCACACACACACACAATGTTATCATCCACACCCAGAACACTGTTATCACCCACACACAGAGCACTGTTATCACCCACACAGAACACTGTTATCACCCACACACACAACACACTTATCATCCACACCCAGAACACATTTATCATCCTCTCACAGAACACTGTTATCACACACACACAGAACAGTGTTATCATCCACACACACAAGGCTGTTATCACCCACACACACAGATCACTCTTATCACACACACACAGAACACTGTTATCATCCACACAGAGAACACTGTTATCACACACACAGACAACACTGTTATCACTCACACATAAAACACTGTTATCACTCACACATAGAACACTGTTATCACCCACACACAGAACACTGTCAGCACACACACACAGAACACTGTTATCACCCACACACACAACACTGTTATCACTCACACATAGAACACTGTTATCACCCACACACAGAACACTGTCAGCACACACACACAGAACACTGTTATCATCCACACACACAACACGGTTATCACTGACACATTGAACACTGTTACCACTCATACATGCTGCACAGTTATCACCCACGCATACAACACTGTTATCACCCACACCCAGAACATATTTATCATCCACTCACAGAACACTGTTATCACTCACACCTGCAGCACAGTTATCACCCACGCACGCAACACTATCACCCACACCCAGAACACTGTTATCACCGACACACAGAGCACTGTTATCATCCACACACAGAACACTGTTATCACCCACACAAAGAACACATTTATCATCCTCTCACAGACACTGTTATCACACACACAGAACACTGTTATCATCCACACACATAACACTGTTATCACCCACACACACAGATCACTCTTATCACCCACACACACAACACATTTATCATCCACTCACAGACCACTGTTATCACACACACACAGAACACTGTTATCATCCACACACACAACACGGTTATCACCCACACACACAACACTTTTATCACCCACACACACAACACTGTTATCACCAACACACACAACACTGTTATCACCTACATCCAGAACACTGTTATCATCCACACACAGAACACTGTTATCATCCACACACACACACAATGTTATCACCCACACACAGAACACTGTTATCACCCACACACACAACACTGTTATCACTCACACATAGAACACTGTTATCACTGATACCTGCTGCACAATGATCACCCACGCACACAACCCTCTTATCACCCAATCCCAGAACACATTTATCATCCGCTCACAGAATACTGTTATCACACACACACACAGAACACTTTTATCACCCACACACGCAAGACTGTTATCACTCACACATAGAACACTGTTTTAACTCACATCTGCAGCACAGTTATCACCCACGCACACAACACGGTTATCACCCACACCCAGAACACTGTTATCAACCACACACAGAACACTGTTATCACCCACACACACAACACGGTTATCACCCACACACACACAACACGGTTATCACCCACACCCAGAACACATTTAATATCCTCTCACAGAACACTGTTATCACACACACACAGAACACTGTTATCATCCACACACACAACACTGTTATCACCCACACACACAGATCACTCTTATCACCCACACACAGAACATTGTTATTATCCACACACAGAACACTGTTATCACCCACACAGACAACACTGTTATCACTCACACATAAAACACTGTTATCACTCACCCATAGAACACTGTTATCACCCACTCACAGAACACTGTCAGCACACACACACAGAACACTGTTATCACCCACACACACAACACTGTTATCACTCACACATAGAACACTGTTTTAACTCACACCTGCAGCACAGTTATCACCCACGCACACAACACGGTTATCACCCACACCCAGAACACTGTTATCAACCACACACAGAACACTGTTATCACCTTCACACACAACACTGTTATCACCCACACACACACAACACTGTTATCACCTACATCCAGGACACTGTTATCATCCACACACAGAACACTGTTATCATCCACACACACACACAATGTTATCACCCACACACAGAACACTTTTACCACCCACACACACAACAGTGTTAACACTCACACATAGAACACTGTTATCACCCACACACACACAACACTGTTATCACCTACATCCAGGACACTGTTATCATCCACACACAGAACACTGTTATCATCCACACACACACACAATGTTATCATCCACACCCAGAACACTGTTATCACCCACACACAGAGCACTGTTATCACCCACACAGAACACTGTTATCACCCACACACACAACACACTTATCATCCACACCCAGAACACATTTATCATCCTCTCACAGAACACTGTTATCACACACACACAGAACAGTGTTATCATCCACACACACAAGGCTGTTATCACCCACACACACAGATCACTCTTATCACACACACACAGAACACTGTTATCATCCACACAGAGAACACTGTTATCACACACACAGACAACACTGTTATCACTCACACATAAAACACTGTTATCACTCACACATAGAACACTGTTATCACCCACACACAGAACACTGTCAGCACACACACACAGAACACTGTTATCACCCACACACACAACACTGTTATCACTCACACATAGAACACTGTTATCACCCACACACAGAACACTGTCAGCACACACACACAGAACACTGTTATCATCCACACACACAACACGGTTATCACTGACACATTGAACACTGTTACCACTCATACATGCTGCACAGTTATCACCCACGCATACAACACTGTTATCACCCACACCCAGAACATATTTATCATCCACTCACAGAACACTGTTATCACTCACACCTGCAGCACAGTTATCACCCACGCACGCAACACTATCACCCACACCCAGAACACTGTTATCACCGACACACAGAGCACTGTTATCATCCACACACAGAACACTGTTATCACCCACACAAAGAACACATTTATCATCCTCTCACAGACACTGTTATCACACACACAGAACACTGTTATCATCCACACACATAACACTGTTATCACCCACACACACAGATCACTCTTATCACCCACACACACAACACATTTATCATCCACTCACAGACCACTGTTATCACACACACACAGAACACTGTTATCATCCACACACACAACACGGTTATCACCCACACACACAACACTTTTATCACCCACACACACAACACTGTTATCACCAACACACACAACACTGTTATCACCTACATCCAGAACACTGTTATCATCCACACACAGAACACTGTTATCATCCACACACACACACAATGTTATCACCCACACACAGAACACTGTTATCATCCACACAGAGAACACTGTTATCACACACACAGACAACACTGTTATCACTCACACATAGAACACTGTTATCACCCACACACAGAACACTGTCAGCACACACACACAGAACACTGTTATCACCCACACACACAACACTGTTATCACTCACACATAGAACACTGTTATCACCCACACACAGAACACTGTCAGCACACACACCCAGAACACTGTTATCATCCACACACACAACACGGTTATCACTGACACATTGAACACTGTTACCACTCATACATGCTGCACAGTTATCACCCACGCATACAACACTGTTATCACCCACACCCAGAACATATTTATCATCCACTCACAGAACACTGTTATCACTCACACCTGCAGCACAGTTATCACCCACGCACGCAACACTATCACCCACACCCAGAACACTGTTATCACCGACACACAGAGCACTGTTATCATCCACACACAGAACACTGTTATCACCCACACAAAGAACACATTTATCATCCTCTCACAGACACTGTTATCACACACACAGAACACTGTTATCATCCACACACATAACACTGTTATCACCCACACACACAGATCACTCTTATCACCCACACACACAACACATTTATCATCCACTCACAGACCACTGTTATCACACACACACAGAACACTGTTATCATCCACACACACAACACGGTTATCACCCACACACACAACACTTTTATCACCCACACACACAACACTGTTATCACCAACACACACAACACTGTTATCACCTACATCCAGAACACTGTTATCATCCACACACAGAACACTGTTATCATCCACACACACACACAATGTTATCACCCACACACAGAACACTGTTATCACCCACACACACAACACTGTTATCACTCACACATAGAACACTGTTATCACTGATACCTGCTGCACAATGATCACCCACGCACACAACCCTCTTATCACCCAATCCCAGAACACATTTATCATCCGCTCACAGAATACTGTTATCACACACACACACAGAACACTTTTATCACCCACACACGCAAGACTGTTATCACTCACACATAGAACACTGTTTTAACTCACATCTGCAGCACAGTTATCACCCACGCACACAACACGGTTATCACCCACACCCAGAACACTGTTATCAACCACACACAGAACACTGTTATCACCCACACACACAACACGGTTATCACCCACACACACACAACACGGTTATCACCCACACCCAGAACACATTTAATATCCTCTCACAGAACACTGTTATCACACACACACAGAACACTGTTATCATCCACACACACAACACTGTTATCACCCACACACACAGATCACTCTTATCACCCACACACAGAACATTGTTATTATCCACACACAGAACACTGTTATCACCCACACAGACAACACTGTTATCACTCACACATAAAACACTGTTATCACTCACCCATAGAACACTGTTATCACCCACTCACAGAACACTGTCAGCACACACACACAGAACACTGTTATCACCCACACACACAACACTGTTATCACTCACACATAGAACACTGTTTTAACTCACACCTGCAGCACAGTTATCACCCACGCACACAACACGGTTATCACCCACACCCAGAACACTGTTATCAACCACACACAGAACACTGTTATCACCTTCACACACAACACTGTTATCACCCACACACACACAACACTGTTATCACCTACATCCAGGACACTGTTATCATCCACACACAGAACACTGTTATCATCCACACACACACACAATGTTATCACCCACACACAGAACACTTTTACCACCCACACACACAACAGTGTTAACACTCACACATAGAACACTGTTATCACCCACACACACACAACACTGTTATCACCTACATCCAGGACACTGTTATCATCCACACACAGAACACTGTTATCATCCACACACACACACAATGTTATCATCCACACCCAGAACACTGTTATCACCCACACACAGAGCACTGTTATCACCCACACAGAACACTGTTATCACCCACACACACAACACACTTATCATCCACACCCAGAACACATTTATCATCCTCTCACAGAACACTGTTATCACACACACACAGAACAGTGTTATCATCCACACACACAAGGCTGTTATCACCCACACACACAGATCACTCTTATCACACACACACAGAACACTGTTATCATCCACACAGAGAACACTGTTATCACACACACAGACAACACTGTTATCACTCACACATAAAACACTGTTATCACTCACACATAGAACACTGTTATCACCCACACACAGAACACTGTCAGCACACACACACAGAACACTGTTATCACCCACACACACAACACTGTTATCACTCACACATAGAACACTGTTATCACCCACACACAGAACACTGTCAGCACACACACACAGAACACTGTTATCATCCACACACACAACACGGTTATCACTGACACATTGAACACTGTTACCACTCATACATGCTGCACAGTTATCACCCACGCATACAACACTGTTATCACCCACACCCAGAACATATTTATCATCCACTCACAGAACACTGTTATCACTCACACCTGCAGCACAGTTATCACCCACGCACGCAACACTATCACCCACACCCAGAACACTGTTATCACCGACACACAGAGCACTGTTATCATCCACACACAGAACACTGTTATCACCCACACAAAGAACACATTTATCATCCTCTCACAGACACTGTTATCACACACACAGAACACTGTTATCATCCACACACATAACACTGTTATCACCCACACACACAGATCACTCTTATCACCCACACACACAACACATTTATCATCCACTCACAGACCACTGTTATCACACACACACAGAACACTGTTATCATCCACACACACAACACGGTTATCACCCACACACACAACACTTTTATCACCCACACACACAACACTGTTATCACCAACACACACAACACTGTTATCACCTACATCCAGAACACTGTTATCATCCACACACAGAACACTGTTATCATCCACACACACACACAATGTTATCACCCACACACAGAACACTGTTATCACCCACACACACAACACTGTTATCACTCACACATAGAACACTGTTATCACTGATACCTGCTGCACAATGATCACCCACGCACACAACCCTCTTATCACCCAATCCCAGAACACATTTATCATCCGCTCACAGAATACTGTTATCACACACACACACAGAACACTTTTATCACCCACACACGCAAGACTGTTATCACTCACACATAGAACACTGTTTTAACTCACATCTGCAGCACAGTTATCACCCACGCACACAACACGGTTATCACCCACACCCAGAACACTGTTATCAACCACACACAGAACACTGTTATCACCCACACACACAACACGGTTATCACCCACACACACACAACACGGTTATCACCCACACCCAGAACACATTTAATATCCTCTCACAGAACACTGTTATCACACACACACAGAACACTGTTATCATCCACACACACAACACTGTTATCACCCACACACACAGATCACTCTTATCACCCACACACAGAACATTGTTATTATCCACACACAGAACACTGTTATCACCCACACAGACAACACTGTTATCACTCACACATAAAACACTGTTATCACTCACCCATAGAACACTGTTATCACCCACTCACAGAACACTGTCAGCACACACACACAGAACACTGTTATCACCCACACACACAACACTGTTATCACTCACACATAGAACACTGTTTTAACTCACACCTGCAGCACAGTTATCACCCACGCACACAACACGGTTATCACCCACACCCAGAACACTGTTATCAACCACACACAGAACACTGTTATCACCTTCACACACAACACTGTTATCACCCACACACACACAACACTGTTATCACCTACATCCAGGACACTGTTATCATCCACACACAGAACACTGTTATCATCCACACACACACACAATGTTATCACCCACACACAGAACACTTTTACCACCCACACACACAACAGTGTTAACACTCACACATAGAACACTGTTATCACCCACACACACACAACACTGTTATCACCTACATCCAGGACACTGTTATCATCCACACACAGAACACTGTTATCATCCACACACACACACAATGTTATCATCCACACCCAGAACACTGTTATCACCCACACACAGAGCACTGTTATCACCCACACAGAACACTGTTATCACCCACACACACAACACACTTATCATCCACACCCAGAACACATTTATCATCCTCTCACAGAACACTGTTATCACACACACACAGAACAGTGTTATCATCCACACACACAAGGCTGTTATCACCCACACACACAGATCACTCTTATCACACACACACAGAACACTGTTATCATCCACACAGAGAACACTGTTATCACACACACAGACAACACTGTTATCACTCACACATAAAACACTGTTATCACTCACACATAGAACACTGTTATCACCCACACACAGAACACTGTCAGCACACACACACAGAACACTGTTATCACCCACACACACAACACTGTTATCACTCACACATAGAACACTGTTATCACCCACACACAGAACACTGTCAGCACACACACACAGAACACTGTTATCATCCACACACACAACACGGTTATCACTGACACATTGAACACTGTTACCACTCATACATGCTGCACAGTTATCACCCACGCATACAACACTGTTATCACCCACACCCAGAACATATTTATCATCCACTCACAGAACACTGTTATCACTCACACCTGCAGCACAGTTATCACCCACGCACGCAACACTATCACCCACACCCAGAACACTGTTATCACCGACACACAGAGCACTGTTATCATCCACACACAGAACACTGTTATCACCCACACAAAGAACACATTTATCATCCTCTCACAGACACTGTTATCACACACACAGAACACTGTTATCATCCACACACATAACACTGTTATCACCCACACACACAGATCACTCTTATCACCCACACACACAACACATTTATCATCCACTCACAGACCACTGTTATCACACACACACAGAACACTGTTATCATCCACACACACAACACGGTTATCACCCACACACACAACACTTTTATCACCCACACACACAACACTGTTATCACCAACACACACAACACTGTTATCACCTACATCCAGAACACTGTTATCATCCACACACAGAACACTGTTATCATCCACACACACACACAATGTTATCACCCACACACAGAACACTGTTATCATCCACACAGAGAACACTGTTATCACACACACAGACAACACTGTTATCACTCACACATAGAACACTGTTATCACCCACACACAGAACACTGTCAGCACACACACACAGAACACTGTTATCACCCACACACACAACACTGTTATCACTCACACATAGAACACTGTTATCACCCACACACAGAACACTGTCAGCACACACACACAGAACACTGTTATCATCCACACACACAACACGGTTATCACTGACACATTGAACACTGTTACCACTCATACATGCTGCACAGTTATCACCCACGCATACAACACTGTTATCACCCACACCCAGAACATATTTATCATCCACTCACAGAACACTGTTATCACTCACACCTGCAGCACAGTTATCACCCACGCACGCAACACTATCACCCACACCCAGAACACTGTTATCACCGACACACAGAGCACTGTTATCATCCACACACAGAACACTGTTATCACCCACACAAAGAACACATTTATCATCCTCTCACAGACACTGTTATCACACACACAGAACACTGTTATCATCCACACACATAACACTGTTATCACCCACACACACAGATCACTCTTATCACCCACACACACAACACATTTATCATCCACTCACAGACCACTGTTATCACACACACACAGAACACTGTTATCATCCACACACACAACACGGTTATCACCCACACACACAACACTTTTATCACCCACACACACAACACTGTTATCACCAACACACACAACACTGTTATCACCTACATCCAGAACACTGTTATCATCCACACACAGAACACTGTTATCATCCACACACACACACAATGTTATCACCCACACACAGAACACTGTTATCACCCACACACACAACACTGTTATCACTCACACATAGAACACTGTTATCACTGATACCTGCTGCACAATGATCACCCACGCACACAACCCTCTTATCACCCAATCCCAGAACACATTTATCATCCGCTCACAGAATACTGTTATCACACACACACACAGAACACTTTTATCACCCACACACGCAAGACTGTTATCACTCACACATAGAACACTGTTTTAACTCACATCTGCAGCACAGTTATCACCCACGCACACAACACGGTTATCACCCACACCCAGAACACTGTTATCAACCACACACAGAACACTGTTATCACCCACACACACAACACGGTTATCACCCACACACACACAACACGGTTATCACCCACACCCAGAACACATTTAATATCCTCTCACAGAACACTGTTATCACACACACACAGAACACTGTTATCATCCACACACACAACACTGTTATCACCCACACACACAGATCACTCTTATCACCCACACACAGAACATTGTTATTATCCACACACAGAACACTGTTATCACCCACACAGACAACACTGTTATCACTCACACATAAAACACTGTTATCACTCACCCATAGAACACTGTTATCACCCACTCACAGAACACTGTCAGCACACACACACAGAACACTGTTATCACCCACACACACAACACTGTTATCACTCACACATAGAACACTGTTTTAACTCACACCTGCAGCACAGTTATCACCCACGCACACAACACGGTTATCACCCACACCCAGAACACTGTTATCAACCACACACAGAACACTGTTATCACCTTCACACACAACACTGTTATCACCCACACACACACAACACTGTTATCACCTACATCCAGGACACTGTTATCATCCACACACAGAACACTGTTATCATCCACACACACACACAATGTTATCACCCACACACAGAACACTTTTACCACCCACACACACAACAGTGTTAACACTCACACATAGAACACTGTTATCACCCACACACACACAACACTGTTATCACCTACATCCAGGACACTGTTATCATCCACACACAGAACACTGTTATCATCCACACACACACACAATGTTATCATCCACACCCAGAACACTGTTATCACCCACACACAGAGCACTGTTATCACCCACACAGAACACTGTTATCACCCACACACACAACACACTTATCATCCACACCCAGAACACATTTATCATCCTCTCACAGAACACTGTTATCACACACACACAGAACAGTGTTATCATCCACACACACAAGGCTGTTATCACCCACACACACAGATCACTCTTATCACACACACACAGAACACTGTTATCATCCACACAGAGAACACTGTTATCACACACACAGACAACACTGTTATCACTCACACATAAAACACTGTTATCACTCACACATAGAACACTGTTATCACCCACACACAGAACACTGTCAGCACACACACACAGAACACTGTTATCACCCACACACACAACACTGTTATCACTCACACATAGAACACTGTTATCACCCACACACAGAACACTGTCAGCACACACACACAGAACACTGTTATCATCCACACACACAACACGGTTATCACTGACACATTGAACACTGTTACCACTCATACATGCTGCACAGTTATCACCCACGCATACAACACTGTTATCACCCACACCCAGAACATATTTATCATCCACTCACAGAACACTGTTATCACTCACACCTGCAGCACAGTTATCACCCACGCACGCAACACTATCACCCACACCCAGAACACTGTTATCACCGACACACAGAGCACTGTTATCATCCACACACAGAACACTGTTATCACCCACACAAAGAACACATTTATCATCCTCTCACAGACACTGTTATCACACACACAGAACACTGTTATCATCCACACACATAACACTGTTATCACCCACACACACAGATCACTCTTATCACCCACACACACAACACATTTATCATCCACTCACAGACCACTGTTATCACACACACACAGAACACTGTTATCATCCACACACACAACACGGTTATCACCCACACACACAACACTTTTATCACCCACACACACAACACTGTTATCACCAACACACACAACACTGTTATCACCTACATCCAGAACACTGTTATCATCCACACACAGAACACTGTTATCATCCACACACACACACAATGTTATCACCCACACACAGAACACTGTTATCACCCACACACACAACACTGTTATCACTCACACATAGAACACTGTTATCACTGATACCTGCTGCACAATGATCACCCACGCACACAACCCTCTTATCACCCAATCCCAGAACACATTTATCATCCGCTCACAGAATACTGTTATCACACACACACACAGAACACTTTTATCACCCACACACGCAAGACTGTTATCACTCACACATAGAACACTGTTTTAACTCACATCTGCAGCACAGTTATCACCCACGCACACAACACGGTTATCACCCACACCCAGAACACTGTTATCAACCACACACAGAACACTGTTATCACCCACACACACAACACGGTTATCACCCACACACACACAACACGGTTATCACCCACACCCAGAACACATTTAATATCCTCTCACAGAACACTGTTATCACACACACACAGAACACTGTTATCATCCACACACACAACACTGTTATCACCCACACACACAGATCACTCTTATCACCCACACACAGAACATTGTTATTATCCACACACAGAACACTGTTATCACCCACACAGACAACACTGTTATCACTCACACATAAAACACTGTTATCACTCACCCATAGAACACTGTTATCACCCACTCACAGAACACTGTCAGCACACACACACAGAACACTGTTATCACCCACACACACAACACTGTTATCACTCACACATAGAACACTGTTTTAACTCACACCTGCAGCACAGTTATCACCCACGCACACAACACGGTTATCACCCACACCCAGAACACTGTTATCAACCACACACAGAACACTGTTATCACCTTCACACACAACACTGTTATCACCCACACACACACAACACTGTTATCACCTACATCCAGGACACTGTTATCATCCACACACAGAACACTGTTATCATCCACACACACACACAATGTTATCACCCACACACAGAACACTTTTACCACCCACACACACAACAGTGTTAACACTCACACATAGAACACTGTTATCACCCACACACACACAACACTGTTATCACCTACATCCAGGACACTGTTATCATCCACACACAGAACACTGTTATCATCCACACACACACACAATGTTATCATCCACACCCAGAACACTGTTATCACCCACACACAGAGCACTGTTATCACCCACACAGAACACTGTTATCACCCACACACACAACACACTTATCATCCACACCCAGAACACATTTATCATCCTCTCACAGAACACTGTTATCACACACACACAGAACAGTGTTATCATCCACACACACAAGGCTGTTATCACCCACACACACAGATCACTCTTATCACACACACACAGAACACTGTTATCATCCACACAGAGAACACTGTTATCACACACACAGACAACACTGTTATCACTCACACATAAAACACTGTTATCACTCACACATAGAACACTGTTATCACCCACACACAGAACACTGTCAGCACACACACACAGAACACTGTTATCACCCACACACACAACACTGTTATCACTCACACATAGAACACTGTTATCACCCACACACAGAACACTGTCAGCACACACACACAGAACACTGTTATCATCCACACACACAACACGGTTATCACTGACACATTGAACACTGTTACCACTCATACATGCTGCACAGTTATCACCCACGCATACAACACTGTTATCACCCACACCCAGAACATATTTATCATCCACTCACAGAACACTGTTATCACTCACACCTGCAGCACAGTTATCACCCACGCACGCAACACTATCACCCACACCCAGAACACTGTTATCACCGACACACAGAGCACTGTTATCATCCACACACAGAACACTGTTATCACCCACACAAAGAACACATTTATCATCCTCTCACAGACACTGTTATCACACACACAGAACACTGTTATCATCCACACACATAACACTGTTATCACCCACACACACAGATCACTCTTATCACCCACACACACAACACATTTATCATCCACTCACAGACCACTGTTATCACACACACACAGAACACTGTTATCATCCACACACACAACACGGTTATCACCCACACACACAACACTTTTATCACCCACACACACAACACTGTTATCACCAACACACACAACACTGTTATCACCTACATCCAGAACACTGTTATCATCCACACACAGAACACTGTTATCATCCACACACACACACAATGTTATCACCCACACACAGAACACTGTTATCACCCACACACACAACACTGTTATCACTCACACATAGAACACTGTTATCACTGATACCTGCTGCACAATGATCACCCACGCACACAACCCTCTTATCACCCAATCCCAGAACACATTTATCATCCGCTCACAGAATACTGTTATCACACACACACACAGAACACTTTTATCACCCACACACGCAAGACTGTTATCACTCACACATAGAACACTGTTTTAACTCACATCTGCAGCACAGTTATCACCCACGCACACAACACGGTTATCACCCACACCCAGAACACTGTTATCAACCACACACAGAACACTGTTATCACCCACACACACAACACGGTTATCACCCACACACACACAACACGGTTATCACCCACACCCAGAACACATTTAATATCCTCTCACAGAACACTGTTATCACACACACACAGAACACTGTTATCATCCACACACACAACACTGTTATCACCCACACACACAGATCACTCTTATCACCCACACACAGAACATTGTTATTATCCACACACAGAACACTGTTATCACCCACACAGACAACACTGTTATCACTCACACATAAAACACTGTTATCACTCACCCATAGAACACTGTTATCACCCACTCACAGAACACTGTCAGCACACACACACAGAACACTGTTATCACCCACACACACAACACTGTTATCACTCACACATAGAACACTGTTTTAACTCACACCTGCAGCACAGTTATCACCCACGCACACAACACGGTTATCACCCACACCCAGAACACTGTTATCAACCACACACAGAACACTGTTATCACCTTCACACACAACACTGTTATCACCCACACACACACAACACTGTTATCACCTACATCCAGGACACTGTTATCATCCACACACAGAACACTGTTATCATCCACACACACACACAATGTTATCACCCACACACAGAACACTTTTACCACCCACACACACAACAGTGTTAACACTCACACATAGAACACTGTTATCACCCACACACACACAACACTGTTATCACCTACATCCAGGACACTGTTATCATCCACACACAGAACACTGTTATCATCCACACACACACACAATGTTATCATCCACACCCAGAACACTGTTATCACCCACACACAGAGCACTGTTATCACCCACACAGAACACTGTTATCACCCACACACACAACACACTTATCATCCACACCCAGAACACATTTATCATCCTCTCACAGAACACTGTTATCACACACACACAGAACAGTGTTATCATCCACACACACAAGGCTGTTATCACCCACACACACAGATCACTCTTATCACACACACACAGAACACTGTTATCATCCACACAGAGAACACTGTTATCACACACACAGACAACACTGTTATCACTCACACATAAAACACTGTTATCACTCACACATAGAACACTGTTATCACCCACACACAGAACACTGTCAGCACACACACACAGAACACTGTTATCACCCACACACACAACACTGTTATCACTCACACATAGAACACTGTTATCACCCACACACAGAACACTGTCAGCACACACACACAGAACACTGTTATCATCCACACACACAACACGGTTATCACTGACACATTGAACACTGTTACCACTCATACATGCTGCACAGTTATCACCCACGCATACAACACTGTTATCACCCACACCCAGAACATATTTATCATCCACTCACAGAACACTGTTATCACTCACACCTGCAGCACAGTTATCACCCACGCACGCAACACTATCACCCACACCCAGAACACTGTTATCACCGACACACAGAGCACTGTTATCATCCACACACAGAACACTGTTATCACCCACACAAAGAACACATTTATCATCCTCTCACAGACACTGTTATCACACACACAGAACACTGTTATCATCCACACACATAACACTGTTATCACCCACACACACAGATCACTCTTATCACCCACACACACAACACATTTATCATCCACTCACAGACCACTGTTATCACACACACACAGAACACTGTTATCATCCACACACACAACACGGTTATCACCCACACACACAACACTTTTATCACCCACACACACAACACTGTTATCACCAACACACACAACACTGTTATCACCTACATCCAGAACACTGTTATCATCCACACACAGAACACTGTTATCATCCACACACACACACAATGTTATCACCCACACACAGAACACTGTTATCACCCACACACACAACACTGTTATCACTCACACATAGAACACTGTTATCACTGATACCTGCTGCACAATGATCACCCACGCACACAACCCTCTTATCACCCAATCCCAGAACACATTTATCATCCGCTCACAGAATACTGTTATCACACACACACACAGAACACTTTTATCACCCACACACGCAAGACTGTTATCACTCACACATAGAACACTGTTTTAACTCACATCTGCAGCACAGTTATCACCCACGCACACAACACGGTTATCACCCACACCCAGAACACTGTTATCAACCACACACAGAACACTGTTATCACCCACACACACAACACGGTTATCACCCACACACACACAACACGGTTATCACCCACACCCAGAACACATTTAATATCCTCTCACAGAACACTGTTATCACACACACACAGAACACTGTTATCATCCACACACACAACACTGTTATCACCCACACACACAGATCACTCTTATCACCCACACACAGAACATTGTTATTATCCACACACAGAACACTGTTATCACCCACACAGACAACACTGTTATCACTCACACATAAAACACTGTTATCACTCACCCATAGAACACTGTTATCACCCACTCACAGAACACTGTCAGCACACACACACAGAACACTGTTATCACCCACACACACAACACTGTTATCACTCACACATAGAACACTGTTTTAACTCACACCTGCAGCACAGTTATCACCCACGCACACAACACGGTTATCACCCACACCCAGAACACTGTTATCAACCACACACAGAACACTGTTATCACCTTCACACACAACACTGTTATCACCCACACACACACAACACTGTTATCACCTACATCCAGGACACTGTTATCATCCACACACAGAACACTGTTATCATCCACACACACACACAATGTTATCACCCACACACAGAACACTTTTACCACCCACACACACAACAGTGTTAACACTCACACATAGAACACTGTTATCACCCACACACACACAACACTGTTATCACCTACATCCAGGACACTGTTATCATCCACACACAGAACACTGTTATCATCCACACACACACACAATGTTATCATCCACACCCAGAACACTGTTATCACCCACACACAGAGCACTGTTATCACCCACACAGAACACTGTTATCACCCACACACACAACACACTTATCATCCACACCCAGAACACATTTATCATCCTCTCACAGAACACTGTTATCACACACACACAGAACAGTGTTATCATCCACACACACAAGGCTGTTATCACCCACACACACAGATCACTCTTATCACACACACACAGAACACTGTTATCATCCACACAGAGAACACTGTTATCACACACACAGACAACACTGTTATCACTCACACATAAAACACTGTTATCACTCACACATAGAACACTGTTATCACCCACACACAGAACACTGTCAGCACACACACACAGAACACTGTTATCACCCACACACACAACACTGTTATCACTCACACATAGAACACTGTTATCACCCACACACAGAACACTGTCAGCACACACACACAGAACACTGTTATCATCCACACACACAACACGGTTATCACTGACACATTGAACACTGTTACCACTCATACATGCTGCACAGTTATCACCCACGCATACAACACTGTTATCACCCACACCCAGAACATATTTATCATCCACTCACAGAACACTGTTATCACTCACACCTGCAGCACAGTTATCACCCACGCACGCAACACTATCACCCACACCCAGAACACTGTTATCACCGACACACAGAGCACTGTTATCATCCACACACAGAACACTGTTATCACCCACACAAAGAACACATTTATCATCCTCTCACAGACACTGTTATCACACACACAGAACACTGTTATCATCCACACACATAACACTGTTATCACCCACACACACAGATCACTCTTATCACCCACACACACAACACATTTATCATCCACTCACAGACCACTGTTATCACACACACACAGAACACTGTTATCATCCACACACACAACACGGTTATCACCCACACACACAACACTTTTATCACCCACACACACAACACTGTTATCACCAACACACACAACACTGTTATCACCTACATCCAGAACACTGTTATCATCCACACACAGAACACTGTTATCATCCACACACACACACAATGTTATCACCCACACACAGAACACTGTTATCACCCACACACACAACACTGTTATCACTCACACATAGAACACTGTTATCACTGATACCTGCTGCACAATGATCACCCACGCACACAACCCTCTTATCACCCAATCCCAGAACACATTTATCATCCGCTCACAGAATACTGTTATCACACACACACACAGAACACTTTTATCACCCACACACGCAAGACTGTTATCACTCACACATAGAACACTGTTTTAACTCACATCTGCAGCACAGTTATCACCCACGCACACAACACGGTTATCACCCACACCCAGAACACTGTTATCAACCACACACAGAACACTGTTATCACCCACACACACAACACGGTTATCACCCACACACACACAACACGGTTATCACCCACACCCAGAACACATTTAATATCCTCTCACAGAACACTGTTATCACACACACACAGAACACTGTTATCATCCACACACACAACACTGTTATCACCCACACACACAGATCACTCTTATCACCCACACACAGAACATTGTTATTATCCACACACAGAACACTGTTATCACCCACACAGACAACACTGTTATCACTCACACATAAAACACTGTTATCACTCACCCATAGAACACTGTTATCACCCACTCACAGAACACTGTCAGCACACACACACAGAACACTGTTATCACCCACACACACAACACTGTTATCACTCACACATAGAACACTGTTTTAACTCACACCTGCAGCACAGTTATCACCCACGCACACAACACGGTTATCACCCACACCCAGAACACTGTTATCAACCACACACAGAACACTGTTATCACCTTCACACACAACACTGTTATCACCCACACACACACAACACTGTTATCACCTACATCCAGGACACTGTTATCACCCACACACAGAACACTTTTACCACCCACACACACAACAGTGTTAACACTCACACATAGAACACTGTTATCACCCACACACACACAACACTGTTATCACCTACATCCAGGACACTGTTATCATCCACACACAGAACACTGTTATCATCCACACACACACACAATGTTATCATCCACACCCAGAACACTGTTATCACCCACACACAGAGCACTGTTATCACCCACACAGAACACTGTTATCACCCACACACACAACACACTTATCATCCACACCCAGAACACATTTATCATCCTCTCACAGAACACTGTTATCACACACACACAGAACAGTGTTATCATCCACACACACAAGGCTGTTATCACCCACACACACAGATCACTCTTATCACACACACACAGAACACTGTTATCATCCACACAGAGAACACTGTTATCACACACACAGACAACACTGTTATCACTCACACATAAAACACTGTTATCACTCACACATAGAACACTGTTATCACCCACACACAGAACACTGTCAGCACACACACACAGAACACTGTTATCACCCACACACACAACACTGTTATCACTCACACATAGAACACTGTTATCACCCACACACAGAACACTGTCAGCACACACACACAGAACACTGTTATCATCCACACACACAACACGGTTATCACTGACACATTAAACACTGTTACCACTCATACATGCTGCACAGTTATCACCCACGCATACAACACTGTTATCACCCACACCCAGAACATATTTATCATCCACTCACAGAACACTGTTATCACTCACACAAAGAACACTGTTATCACTCACACCTGCAGCACAGTTATCACCCACGCACGCAACACTATCACCCACACCCAGAACACTGTTATCACCGACACACAGAGCACTGTTATCATCCACACACAGAACACTGTTATCACCCACACACAGAACACATTTATCATCCTCTCACAGACACTGTTATCACACACACAGAACACTGTTATCATCCACACACATAACACTGTTATCACCCACACACACAGATCACTCTTATCACCCACACACACAACACATTTATCATCCACTCACAGACCACTGTTATCACACACACACAGAACACTGTTATCATCCACACACACAACACGGTTATCACCCACACACACAACACTCTTATCACCCACACACACAACAGTGTTATCACTCACACATAGAACACTGTTATCACTCAAACATAGAACACTGTTTTAACTCACACCTGCAGCACAGTTATCACCCACGCACACAACACTGTTATCACCCACACCCAGAACACTGTTATCACCCACGCACACAACACTGTTATCACCCACTCCCAGAACATATTTATCATCCACTCACAGAACACTGTTATCACACACACACAGAACACTGTTATCATCCACACACACAACACGGTAATCACCCACACGCACACAATACTGTTATCACCCACACACAGAACACCAGTTATCACCCACACACAGAACACTGTTACCAGACACACACAGAACACTGTTATCACCACACATACAACATTGTTATCACCCACACACACACAACACTGTTATAACCTACATCCAGAACACTGTTATCATCCACAAACACACAACAATGTAATCACCCACATGCATACACTATTATCATCCACACACAGAACACGGTTATCACCCACACACCGAACACTGTTATCACAAACACACACAACACTGTTATCACTCACAATAGAACACTGTTATCACTCACATCTGCAGCACATTGATCACACACGCACAGAACACTGTTATCACCCACACACAGAATACTTTTATCATCCACACACACAACACTTTTATCACTCACACATAGAACACTGTTATCACTCACACCTGCAGCACATTTATCACCCACGCACAGAACACTGTTATCATCCACACACACAACACTGTTATCACCCACACACACAACACTGTTATCACCTACATCCAGAACACTGTTATCATCCACACACAGAACACTGTTTTCATCCACACACACACAACAATGTTATCACCCACATCCATACACTATTACCACCCACACACAGAACACTTTTATCACCCGCACACACAACACTGTTATAACTCACACATAGAACACTGTTTTAACTCACACCTGCAGCACAGTTATCACCCACGCACAAAACACTGTTATCATCCACACACACAACACTTTTATCACTCACACACAGAACACTGTTATCACCCACACACCGAACACTGTTATCACAAACACACACAACACTGTTATCACTCACAATAAAACACTGTTATCACTCACACCTGCAGCACATTTATCACCCACGCACACAACACTGTATCTCCCACACCCAGAACACTGTTATCAGTCACACACAGAACACTTTCATCACCCAAACACAGAACACTGTTATCACCCACACACACAACACTGTTATCACTCACACATAGAACACTGTTATCACTCATACATGCTGAACAGTTATCACCCACGCACGCAACACTGTAATCACCCACACCCAGAACACTGTTATCATCCACTCACAGAACACTGTTATCACACACACACAGAACACTCTGATCATCCACACACAGAACACTGTTATCATCCACACACACACACAACAATGTTGTCACCCACACACAGAACACTTTTACCACCCACACACACAACAGTGTTATCACTCACACATAGAACACTGTTTTAACTCACACCTGCAGCACAGTTATCACCCACGCACACAACACGGTTATAACCCACACCCAGAACATATTTATCATCCACTCACAGAACACTGTTCTCACACACACACAGAACACTGTTATCATCCACACACACACAACACAGTTATCACCCACACCCAGAACACATTTAACATCATCTCACAGAACACTCTTATCACCCACACATAGAACATTGTTATCATCTACACACAGAACACTGTTATCACCCACACAGACAACACTGTTATCACTCACACATAAAACACTGTCATCACTGACACATAGAACACTGTTATCACCCACTCACAGAACACTGTCAGCACACACACATAGAGCACTGTTATCACCCACATACACAACACTGTTGTCACTCACACATAGAACACTCTTTTAACTCACACCTGCAGCATAGTTATCACCCACGCACACAACACGGTTATCACCCACACCCAGAACACTGTTATCAACGACACACAGAACACTGTTATCACCCACACCCAGAAAATTGTTATCAACCAAACACAGAACACTATTATCACCCACACACAGAACACTGTTATTACCCACACACACAACACTGTTATCACCCACACACACAACACTGTTATCACTCACACATAGAACACTGTTACCACTCATACATGCTGCACAGTTATAACCCACGCATACAACACTGTTATCACCCAATCCCAGAACATATTTATCATCCACTCACAGAACACTGTTATCACAAACATACACAACACTGTTATCACTCACAATAGAACACTGTTATCACTCACACCTGCAGCACATTTATCACCCACGCACACAACACTGTTCTCTCTCACACATAGAACACTGTTTTAACTCACACCTGCAGAACAGTTATCACCCACGCACACATCACGGTTATCACCCACACCCAGAACACTGTTATCAACCACACGCAGCACACTGTTATCACCCACACACAGAACACTGTTATCACCCACACACAGAACACAGTTATCACCCACACACACAACACTGTTATCACTCACACATAGAACACTGTTTTAACTCACACCTGCAGCACAGTTATCACCCACGCACACAACACGGTTATCACCCACACCCAGAACACTGTTATCAACCACACACAGAACACTGTTATCACCCACACACACAACACTGTTATCACTCACACATAGAACACTGTTATCACTCATACATGCTGCACAGTTATCACCCACGCACGCAACACTGTTATCACCCACACCCAGAACACATTTATCATCCACTCACAGAACACTGTTATCACACACACACACAGAACACTCTTATCATCTACACACACAACACGGTTATCACCCACACACAGAACACTGTTATCACCCACACACACAACACTGTTATCACTCACACATAGAACAATGTTACCACTCATACATGCTGCACAGTTATCACACACGCATACAACACTGTTATCACCCAATCCCAGAACATATTTATCATCCACTCACAGAACACTGTTCTCTCACACACACAGAACACTGTTATCACTCACACATAGAACACTCTTATCATCCACACACAGAACACTGTTATCATCCACACACACACACACAACAATGTTGTCACCCACACACAGAACACTTTTACCACCCACACACACAACAGTGTTATCACTCACACATAGAACACTGTTTTAACTCACACCTGCAGCACAGTTATCACCCACGCACACAACACGGTTATCACCCACACCCAGAACACTGTTATCACTCACACATAGAACACTGTTACCACTCATACATGCTGCACAGTTATCACCCACGCATACAACACTGTTGTCACCCAATTCAAGAACATATTTATCATCCACACACAGAACACTGTTGTCACACACACACAGAACACTGTTATCATCCACACACACAACACGGTTATCACCCACACACACACAACACGGTTATCACCCACACCCAGAACACATTTAATATCCTCTCACAGAACACTGTTATCACACACACACAGAACACTGTTATCACCCACACCCTGAACACTGTTATCATCCACTCACAGAACATTGTTATCACACACACACAGAACACTCTGATCATCCACACACACAACACGGTTATCACCTCCATCCAGAACACTGTTATCATCCACACACAGAACACTGTTATCATCCACACACACACACAACAATGTTGTCACCCACACACAGAACACTTTTACCACCCACACACACAACAGTGTTATCACTCACACATAGAACACTGTTTTAACTCACACCTGCAGCACAGTTATCACCCACGCACACAACACGGTTATAACCCACACCCAGAACACTGTTATCACTCACACATAGAACACTGTTACCACTCATACATGCTGCACAGTTATCACCCACGCATACAACACTGTTATCACCCAATCCCAGAACATATTTATCATCCACTCACAGAACACTGTTCTCACACACACACAGAACACTGTTATCACCCACACCCAGAACACATTTAATATCATCTCACAGAACACTGTTATCACACACACACAAAACACTGTTATCATCCACACACACAACACTGTTATCACCCACACACACAGATCACTCTTATCACCCACACACAGAACATTGTTATCATCCACACACAGAACACTGTTATCACCCACACAGACAACACTGTTATCACTCACACATAAAACACTGTCATCACTCACACATAGAACACTGTTATCACCCACTCACAGAACACTGTCAGCACACACACACAGAGCACTGTTATCACCCACATACACAACACTGTTGTCACTCACACATAGAACACTGTTTTAACTCACACCTGCAGCACAGTTATCACCCACGCACACAACACGGTTATCACCCACACCCAGAAAACTGTAATCAACGACACACAGAACACTGTTATCACCCACACCCAGAAAACTGTTATCAACCAAACACAGAACACAATTATCACCCACACACAGAACACTGTTATTACCCACACACACAACACTGTTATCACCCACACACACAACACTGTTATCACCCACACACACAACACTGTTATCACTCACACATAGAACACTGTTACCACTCATACATGCTGCACAGTTATCACCCACGCATACAACACTGTTATCACCCAATCCCAGAACATATTTATCATCCTCTCACAGAACACTGTTATCACACACACACAGAACACTGTTATCATCCACACACACAACACGGTTATCACCCACACACACACAACACTGTTGCTCCCACACACCGAACACTGTTATCACAAACATACACAACACTGTTATCACTCACAATAGACCACTGTTATCACTCACACCTGCAGCACATTTATCACCCACGCACACAACACTGTTCTCTCTCACACATAGAACACTGTTTTAACTCACACCTGCAGAACAGTTATCATCCACGCACACAACACGGTTATCACCCACACCCAGAACACTGTTATCAACCACACCCAGAACACTGTTATCACCCACACACAGAACACTGTTATCACCCACACACAGAACACTGTTATCACCCACACACACAACACTGTTCTCTCTCACACATAGAACACTGTTTTAACTCACACCTGCAGAACATTTATCACCTACGCACACAACACGGTTATCACCCACACCCAGAACACTGTTATCAACCACACCCAGAACACTGTTTTCACCCACACACAGAACACTGTTATCACCCACGCACACAACACGGTTATCACCCACACATAGAACAGTGTTATCAACCACACACAGAACACTGTTATCACCCACACACACAACACTGTTATCACTCACACATAGAACACTGTTATCACTCATACATGCTGCACAGTTATCACCCACGCACGCAACACTGTTATCAGCCACACCCAGAACACATTTATCATTCACTCACAGAACACTGTTATCACACACACACAGAACACTCTTATCATATACACACACAACACGGTTATCACCCGCACACAGAACACTGTTATCACCCACACACACAACACTGTTATCACTCACACATAGAACAATGTTACCACTCATACATGCTGCACAGTTATCACACACGCGTACAACACTGTTATCACCCAATCCCAGAACATATTTATCATCCACTCACAGAACACTGTTATCACACACACACAGAACACTGTTATCATCCACACACACAACACGGTTATCACCCACACACAGAACACTGTTATCACCCACACAGAACACTGTTATCACCCACACACACAACACTGTTATCACTCACACATAGAACAATGTTACCACTCATACATGCTGCACAGTTATCACACACGCATACAACACTGTTATCACCCAATCCGAGAACATATTTATCATCCGCTCACAGAACACTGATCTCTCACACACACAGAACACTGTTATCACTCACACATAGAACACTCTTATCATCCACACACAGAACACTGTTATCATCCACACACACACACACAACAATGTTGTCAACCACACACAGAACACTTTTACCACCCACACACACAACAGTGTTATCACTCAAACCTGCAGCACAGTTATCACCCACGCACACAACACAGTTATCACCCACACCCAGAACACTGTTATCACTCACACATAGAACACTCTTACCACTCATACATGCTGCACAGTTATCACCCACGCATACAACACTGTTATCACCCAATCCCAGAACATATTTATCATCCACACACAGAACACTGTTCTCACACACACACAGAACACTGTTATCATCCACACACACAACACGGTTATCACCCACACACACAACACGGTTATCACCCACACCCAGAACACATTTAATATCCTCTCACAGAACACTGTTATCACACACACACAGAACACTGTTATCATCCACACACACAACACTGTTATCACCCACACACACAGATCACTCTTATCACCCACACACAGAACATTGTTATTATCCACACACAGAACACTGTTATCACCCACACAGACAACACTGTTATCACTCACATATAAAACACTGTTATCACTCACACATAGAACAGTGTTATCACCCACTCAAAGAACACTGTCAGCACACACACACAGAACACTGTTATCACCCACACACACAACACTGTTATCACTCACACATAGAACACTGTTTTAACTCACACCTGCAGCACAGTTATCACCCACGCACACAACACGGTTATCACCCACACCCAGAACACTGTTATCAACCACACACAGAACACTGTTATCACCTACACACAGAACACTGTTATTACCCACACACACAACACTGTTATCACCCACACACAGAACACTGTTATCATCCACTCACAGAACACTGTTATCACCCACACAGAACACTGTTATCTCCCACACCCACAACACTGTTATCACCCACACACAGAACACTGTTATCATCCACTCACAGAACACTGTTATCACCCACACAGAACACTGTTATCTCCCACACCCACAACACTGTTATCACCCACACACAGAACACTGTTATCATCCACTCACAGAACACTGTAATCACCCACACAGAACACTGTTATCTCCCACACACACAACACTGTTATCACCCACACGCACACAACACTGTTATCACCTACATCCAGAACACTGTTATCACCCACACACAGAACACTGTTATCACCACACACGGAACACCGTAATCACCCACGCAGACAACACTGTTATCATCCACTCCCAGAACATATTTATCATCCACTCACAGAACACTGTTATCACACACACACAGAACACTGTTATCATCCACACACACAACACGGTTATCACCCACACACACACAACACTATTATCACCCACACACAGAACACAGTTATCACCCACGCACAGAACACTGTTGTCAGAACACTGTTATCACCCACACACAGAAAACTGTCAGCACACACACACAGAACACTGTTATCACCCACACACACAACACTGTTATCACTCACACATAGAACACTGTTATCACCCACACACAGCACACTGTCAGCACACACACACAGAACACTGTTATCACCCACACACACAACACTGTTATCACTCACACATAGAACACTGTTTTAACTCACACCTGCAGCACAGTTATCACCCACGCACACAACACGGTTATCACCCACACCCAGAACATATTTATCATCCACTCACAGAACACTGTTATCACACACACACAGAACACTGTTATCATCCACACACACAACACGGTTATCACTGACACATTAAACACTGTTACCACTCATACATGCTGCACAGTTATCACCCACGCATACAACACTGTTATCTCCCAATCCCAGAACATATTTATCATCCACTCACACAACACTGTTATCACTCACACATAGAACACTGTTATCACTCACACCTGCAGCACAGTTATCACGCACGCACGCAACACTATCACCCACACCCAGAACACTGTTATCACCTACACACAGAGCACTGTTATCACCCACACACAGAACACTGTTGTCACCCACACACACAACACTGTTATCACTCACACATAGAACACTGTTATCATTCATACCTGCTGCACAATGATCACCCACACACACAACACTGTTATCACCCACACCCAGAACACATTTATCATACTCTCACAGAACACTGTTATCACACACACAGAACACTGTTATCATCCACACACATAACACTGTTATCACCCACACACACAGATCACTCTTATCATCCACACACACACAACACTGTTATCACCCACATCCAGAACACTTTTATCACCCACACACACAACACTGTTATCACTCACACATAAAACGCTGTTATCACCCACACACACAACACTGTTATCACTCACACATTAAACACTGTTATCACTCATACATGATGCACAGTTATCACCCACGCACACAACACTGTTATCACCCACTCCCAGAACAGTGTTATCATCCACTCACAGAACACTGTTATCACACACACACAGAACAGTGTTATCATCCACACACACAACACGGTTATCACCCACACACACACAACACTGTTATCACCCACACACAGAACACAGTTATCACCCACACACAGAACACTGTTATCACACACACACACACACAACAGTGTTATCACCCACACACACAACATTGTTATGACCCACGCACACACAACACTGTTATCACCGACATCCAGAACACTGTTATCATCCACACACAGAAAACTGTTATCATCCACACACACACAACAATGTTATCACCCACATCCATACACCATTATCATCCACACACAGAACACGGTTATCACCCACACACCGAACACTGTTATCACAAACACACAGAACACTGTTATCACTCACACCTGCAGCACATTTATCACCCACGCACAGAACACGGTTATCACCCACACACCGAACACTGTTATCACAAACACACACAACACTGTTACCACTCACATGGAACACTGTTATCACACACACCTGCAGCACATTTATAACCCACGCACAGAACACTGTTATCACCCACACACAGAACACTGTTATCACCCACACACTCAACACTTTTATCACTCACCCATAGAACACTATTATCACTCATACATGCTGCACAGTTAACACCCACGCACACAACACTGTTATCACCCACACCCAGAACACATTTATCATCCACTCACAGAACACTGTTGTCACACACACACAGAACACTGTTATCATCCACACACACAACACGGTTATCACCCACACACACAACACTGTTATCATCCACACACACACAACAATGTTATCACCCACATTGATACGCTCTTACCACTCACACACTGAACACTGTTATCACTCACACACAGAACACTGTTATCACCCACACTCACAACACTGTTATCACCCACACACAGAACACAGTTATCACCCACACACAGAACACAGTTATCACCCACACACACAACACTGTTATCACCCACACACACACAACACTGTTATCACCTACATCCAGAACACTGTTATCATCCACACACAGAAAACTGTTCTCATCCACACACACACAACAATGTTTTCACCCACATCCATACACTATTATCATCCACACACAGAACACGGTTATCACCCACATCCTGAACACTGTTATCACCCACACACTCAACACTTTTATCACTCACCCGTAGATCACTGTTATCACTCATACATGCTGCACAGTTATCACTCACGCGCACGACACTCTTATCACCCACACACAGAACACATTTATCATCCAATCACAGAACACTGTTATCACACACACACAAAACACTCTTATCATCCACACACAGAACACGGTTATCACCCACACACACAACACTGTTATCACCCACACACAGAACACTGTTATCACTCACACCTGCAGCACATTTATCAGCCCCGCACAGAACACTGTTATCATCCACACACAGAACACGGTTATCACCCACACACACAACACTGTTATCACCCACACATAGAACACTGTTATCACTCACACCTGCAGCACATTTATCACCCACGCACAGAACACTGTTATCACCCACACACAGAATACTTTTATCACTCACACATAGAACACTGTTATCACTCACACCTGCAGCACATTTATCACCCACGCACAGAACACTGTTATCACCCACATCCTGAACACTGTTATCACCCACACACTCAACACTTTTATCACTCACCCATAGAACACTGTTATCACTCATACATGCTGCACAGTTATCACTCACGCGCACGACACTGTTATCACCCACACACAGAACACATTTATCATCCAATCACAGAACATTGTTATCACACACACACAGAACACTCTTATCATCCACACACAGAACACTGTTATTACCCACACACACAACACTGTTATCACCCACACACAGAACACTGTTATCATCCACTCACAGAACACTGTTATCACCCACACAGAACACTGTTATCTCCCACACACACAACACTGTTATCACCCACACACAGAACACTGTTATCATCCACTCACAGAACACTGTAATCACCCACACAGAACACTGTTATCTCCCACACACACAACACTGTTATCACCCACACGCACACAACACTGTTATCACCTACATCCAGAACACTGTTATCATCCACACACAGAACACTGTTATCATCCACTCACAGAACACTGTAATCACCCACACAGAACACTGTTATCTCCCACACACACAACACTGTTCACACCCACACGCACACAACACTGTTATCACCTACATCCAGAACACTGTTATCATCCACACACAGAACACTGTTATCATCCACACACACACAACAATGTTATCACCCACATCGATACACTGTTATCACCCACACACAGAACACTGTTATCACCCACACACAGAACACTGTTATCACCCACACACGGAACACCGTTATTACCCACACACACAACACTGTTATCACTCACACACACAACACTGTTATCACTCACACATAGAACACTGTTTTAACTCAAAACCTGCAGCACAGTTATCACCCACGCACACAACACGGTTATCACCCACACCCAGAACACTGTTATCAACCACACACAGAACACTGTTATCACCCACACAAAGAACACTGTTATCACCCACACACGGAACACCGTTATCACCCACACACACAACACTGTTATCACTCACACATAGAACACTGTTACCACTCATACATGCTGCACAGTTATCACCCACGCATACAACACTGTTATCACCCAATCCCAGAACATATTTATCATCCACACACAGAACACAGTTCTCACACACACACAGAACACTGTTATCATCCACACACACAACACGGGTATCACCCACACACACACAACACGGTTATCACACACACCCAGAACACATTTAATATCCTCTCACAGAACACTGTTATCACACACACACAGAACACTGTTATCATCCACACACACAACACTGTTATCACCCACACACACAGATCACTCTTATCACCCACACACAGAACATTGTTATTATCCACACACAGAACACTGTTATCACCCACACAGACAACACTGTTATCACTCACACATAAAACACTGTTATCACTCACCCATAGAACACTGAAATCACCCACTCACAGAACACTGTCAGCACACACACACAGAACACTGTTATCACCCACACACACAACACTGTTAGCACTCACACATAGAACACTGTTTTAACTCACACCTGCAGCACAGTTATCACCCACGCACGCAACACGGTTATCACCCACACCCAGAACACTGTTATCAACCACACACAGAACACTGTTATCACCTACACACACAACACTGTTATCACCCACACACACACAACACTGTTATCACCTACATCCAGGACACTGTTATCATCCACACACAGAACACTGTTATCATCCACACACACACACAATGTTATCATCCACACACAGAACACTTTTACCACCCACACACACAACAGTGTTAACACTCACACATAGAACACTGTTATCACTCACACACACAACACTCTTATCACTCACACCTGCAGCACAGTTATCACCCACACACACAACACTGTTATCAGCTACATCCAGAACACTGTTATCATCCACACACAGAACACTGTTATCATCCACACACACACACAATGTTATCATCCACACCCAGAACACTGTTATCACCCACACACAGAGCACTGTTATCACCCACACAGAACACTGTTATCACCCACACACACAACACACTTATCACCCACACCCAGAACACATTTATCATAATCTCACAGAACACTGTTATCACACACACACAGAACAGTGTTATCATCCACACACACAAGACTGTTATCACCCACACACACAGATCACTCTTATCACACACACACACAGAACACTGTTATCATCCACACAGAGAACACTGTTATCACACACACAGACAACACTGTTATCACTCACACATAAAACACTGTTATCACTCACACATAGAACACTGTTATCACCCACACACAGAACACTGTCAGCACACACACACAGAACACTGTTATCACCCACACACACAACACTGTTATCACTCACACATAGAACACTGTTATCACCCACACACAGAACACTGTCAGCACACACACACAGAAGACTGTTATCATCCACACACACAACACGGTTATCACTGACACATTAAACACTGTTACCACACATACATGCTGCACAGTTATCACCCACGCATACAACACTGTTATCACCCACACCCAGAACATATTTATCATCCACTCACAGAACACTGTTATCACTCACACAAAGAACACTGTTATCACTCACACCTGCAGCACAGTTATCACCCACGCACGCAACACTATCACCCACACCCAGAACACTGTTATCACCTACACACAGAGCACTGTTATCATCCACACACAGAACACTGTTATCACCCACACACAGAACACATTTATCATCCTCTCACAGACACTGTTATCACACACACAGAACACTGTTATCATCCACACACATAACACTGTTATCACCCACACACACAGATCACTCTTATCACCCACACACACACAACACTGTTATCACCCACATCCAGAACACTTTTATCACCCATTCACACAACACTGTTATCACTCACACATAAAACGCTGTTATCACCCACACACACAACACTGTTATCACTCACACATTAAACACTGTTATCACTCATACATGATGCACAGTTATCACCCATGCACACAACACTGTTATCACCCACTCCCAGAACATATTTATCATCACTCACAGAACACTGTTATCACACACACAGAGAACACTATTATCACCCATACACACAACACTGTTATCACGCACACACACACAACACTGTTATCACCTACATCCAGAACACTGTTATCATCCACACACACACAACAATGTTATCACCCACATCGATACACTGTTAACACCCACACACAGAACACTGTTATCACCCACACACAGAACACTGTTATCACCCACACACGGAACACCGTTATCAACCACACACACAACATTGTTATCACTCACACACACACAACACTGTTATCACTCTCACATAGAACACTGTTTTAACTCACACCTGCAGCACCCAGGCACACAACACTGTTATCACTCAAACATTAAACACTGTTATCACTCATACATGCTGCACAGTTATCACCCACGCACACAACACTGTTATCACCCACTCCCAGAACATATTTATCATCCACTCACAGAACACTGTTATCACCCACACACAAAACACTGTTATCACTCACACATAGAACACTGTTATCACCCACACACAGAACACTGTCAGCACACACACACAGAAGACTGTTATCATCCACACACACAACACGGTTATCACTGACACATTAAACACTGTTACCACACATACATGCTGCACAGTTATCACCCACGCATACAACACTGTTATCACCCACACCCAGAACATATTTATCATCCACTCACAGAACACTGTTATCACTCACACAAAGAACACTGTTATCACTCACACCTGCAGCACAGTTATCACCCACGCACGCAACACTATCACCCACACCCAGAACACTGTTATCACCTACACACAGAGCACTGTTATCATCCACACACAGAACACTGTTATCACCCACACACAGAACACATTTATCATCCTCTCACAGACACTGTTATCACACACACAGAACACTGTTATCATCCACACACATAACACTGTTATCACCCACACACACAGATCACTCTTATCACCCACACACACACAACACTGTTATCACCCACATCCAGAACACTTTTATCACCCATTCACACAACACTGTTATCACTCACATATAAAACGCTGTTATCACCCACACACACAACACTGTTATCACTCACACATTAAACACTGTTATCACTCATACATGATGCACAGTTATCACCCATGCACACAACACTGTTGTCACCCACTCCCAGAACATATTTATCATCCACTCACAGAACACTGTTATCACACACACAGAGAACACTATTATCACCCATACACACAACACTGTTATCACGCACACACACACAACACTGTTCTCACCTACATCCAGAACACTGTTATCATCCACACACACACAACAATGTTATCACCCACATCGATACACTGTTAACACCCACACACAGAACACTGTTATCACCCACACACAGAACACTGTTATCACCCACACACGGAACACCGTTATCAACCACACACACAACATTGTTATCACTCACACACACACAACACTGTTATCACTCTCACATAGAACACTGTTTTAACTCACACCTGCAGCACCCAGGCACACAACACTGTTATCACTCAAACATTAAACACTGTTATCACTCATACATGCTGCACAGTTGTCACCCACGCACACAACACTGTTATCACCCACTCCCAGAACATATTTATCATCCACTCACAGAACACTGTTATCACACACACACAGAACACTGTTATCATCCACACACACAACACGGTTATCACCCACACACACAACACTATTATCACCCACACACACAACAGTGTTATCACTCACACATAGAACACTGTTATCACTCAAACATAGAACACTGTTTTAACTCACACCTGCAGCACAGTTATCAGCCACGCACACAACACTGTTATCACCCACACCCAGAACACTGTTATCACCCACGCACACAACACTGTTATCACCCACTCCCAGAACATATTTATCATCCACTCACAGAACACTGTTATCACACACACACAGAACACTGTTATCATCCACACACACAACACGGTAATCACCCACACACACACAACACTGTTATCACCCACACACAGAACACCAGTTATCACGCACACACAGAACACTGTTACCAGACACACACAGAACACTGTTATCACCACACACACAACATTGTTATCACCCACACACACACAACACTGTTATAACCTACATCCAGAACACTGTTATCATCCACACACAGAACACTGTTATCATCCACAAACACACAACAATGTTATCACCAACATCCATACACTATTATCATCCACACACAGAACACGGTTGTCACCCACACACCGAACACTGTTACCAGACACACACAGAACACTGTTATCACCACACACACAACATTGTTATCACCCACACACACACAACACTGTTATAACCTACATCCAGAACACTGTTATCATCCACACACAGAACACTGTTATCATCCACAAACACACAACAATGTTATCACCCACATCCATACACTATTATCATCCACACACAGAACACGGTTGTCACCCACACACCGAACACTGTTATCACAAACACACACAACACTGTTATCACTCACAATAGAACACTGTTATCACTCACACCTGCAGCACATTTATCACCCACGCACAGAACACTGTTATCACCCACACACAGATTACTTTTATCATCCACACACACAACACTTTTATCACTCACACATAGAACACTGTTATCACTCACACCTGCAGCACATTTATCACCCACGCACAGAACACTGTTATCATCCACACACACAACATTGTTATCACCCACACACACAACACTGTTCTCACCTACATCCAGAACACTGTTATCATCCACACACAGAACACTGTTTTCATCCACACACACACAACAATGTTATCACCCACATCCATACACTATTACCACCCACACACAGAACACTTTTATCACCCGCACACACAACACTGTTATAACTCACACATAGAACACTGTTTTAACTCACACCTGCAGCACAGTTATCACCCACGCACAAAACACTGTTATCATCCACACACGCAACACTTTTATCACTCACACACAGAAAACTGTTATCACCCACACACCGAACACTGTTATCACAAACACACACAACACTGTTATCACTCACAATAAAACACTGTTATCACTCACACCTGCAGCACATTTATCACCCACGCACACAACACCCGGAACACTGTTATCAGTCACACACAGAACACTGTCATCACCCAAACACAGAACACTGTTATCACCCACACACACAACACTGTTATCACTCACACATAGAACACTGTTATCACTCATACATGCTGAACAGTTATCACCCACGCACGCAACACTGTTATCACCCACACCCAGAACACTGTTATCATCCACTCACAGAACACTGTTATCACACACACACAGAACACTCTGATCATCCACACACACAACACGGTTATAACCTACATCCAGAACACTGTTATCATCCACACACAGAACACTGTTATCATCCACACACACACACAACAATGTTGTCACCCACACACAGAACACTTTTACCACCCACACACACAACACTGTTATCACTCACACATAGAACACTGTTGCCACTCATACATGCTGCACAGTTATCACCCACGCATACAACACTGTTATCACCCAATCCCAGAACATATTTATCATCCACTCACAGAACACTGTTCTCACACACACACAGAACACTGTTATCATCCACACACACACAACACGGTTATCACCCACACCCAGAACACATTTAATATCATCTCACAGAACACTGTTATCACACACACACAAAACACTGTTATCATCCACACACACAACACTGTTATCACCCACACACACAGATCACTCTTATCACCCACACACAGAACATTGTTATCATCCACACACAGAACACTGTTATCACCCACACAGGCAACACTGTTATCAATCACACATAAAACACTGTCATCACTCACACATAGAACACTGTTATCACCCACTCACAGAACACTGTCAGCATACGCACATAGAGCACTGTTATCACCCATATACACAACAGTGTTGTCACTCACACATAGAACACTGTTTTAACTCACACCTGCAGCACAGTTATCACCCACGCACACAACACGGTTATCACCCACACCCAGAACACTGTTATCAACGACACACAGAACACTGTTATCACCCACACCCAGAAAACTGTTATCAACCAAACACAGAACACTATTATCACCCACACACAGAACACTGTTATTACCCACACACACAACACTGTTATCACCCACACACACAACACTGTTATCACTCACACATAGAACACTGTTACCACTCATACATGCTGCACAGTTATCACCCACGCATACAACACTGTTATCACCCAATCCCAGAACATATTTATCATCCACTCACAGAACACTGTTATCACACACACACAGAACACTGTTATCATCCACACACACAACACGGTTATCACCCACACACACACAACACTGTTGCTCCCACACACCGAACACTGTTATCACAAACATACACAACACTGTTATCACTCACAATAGAACACTGTTATCACTCATACCTGCAGCACATTTATCACCCACGCACACAACACTGTTCTCTCTCACACATAGAACACTGTTTTAACTCACACCTGCAGAACAGTTATCACCCACACCCAGAACACTGTTATCAACCACACACAGAACACTGTTATCACCTACACACACAACACTGTTATCACCCACACACACACAACACTGTTATCACCTACATCCAGGACACTGTTATCATCCACACACAGAACACTGTTATCATCCACACACACACACAATGTTATCATCCACACACAGAACACTTTTACCACCCACACACACAACAGTGTTAACACTCACACATAGAACACTGTTATCACTCACACACACAACACTCTTATCACTCACACCTGCAGCACAGTTATCACCCACACACACAACACTGTTATCAGCTACATCCAGAACACTGTTATCATCCACACACAGAACACTGTTATCATCCACACACACACACAATGTTATCATCCACACCCAGAACACTGTTATCACCCACACACAGAGCACTGTTATCACCCACACAGAACACTGTTATCACCCACACACACAACACACTTATCACCCACACCCAGAACACATTTATCATAATCTCACAGAACACTGTTATCACACACACACAGAACAGTGTTATCATCCACACACACAAGACTGTTATCACCCACACACACAGATCACTCTTATCACACACACACACAGAACACTGTTATCATCCACACAGAGAACACTGTTATCACACACACAGACAACACTGTTATCACTCACACATAAAACACTGTTATCACTCACACATAGAACACTGTTATCACCCACACACAGAACACTGTCAGCACACACACACAGAACACTGTTATCACCCACACACACAACACTGTTATCACTCACACATAGAACACTGTTATCACCCACACACAGAACACTGTCAGCACACACACACAGAAGACTGTTATCATCCACACACACAACACGGTTATCACTGACACATTAAACACTGTTACCACACATACATGCTGCACAGTTATCACCCACGCATACAACACTGTTATCACCCACACCCAGAACATATTTATCATCCACTCACAGAACACTGTTATCACTCACACAAAGAACACTGTTATCACTCACACCTGCAGCACAGTTATCACCCACGCACGCAACACTATCACCCACACCCAGAACACTGTTATCACCTACACACAGAGCACTGTTATCATCCACACACAGAACACTGTTATCACCCACACACAGAACACATTTATCATCCTCTCACAGACACTGTTATCACACACACAGAACACTGTTATCATCCACACACATAACACTGTTATCACCCACACACACAGATCACTCTTATCACCCACACACACACAACACTGTTATCACCCACATCCAACACTGTCATCACCCACTCACAGAACACTGTCAGCATACGCACATAGAGCACTGTTATCACCCATATACACAACACTGTTGTCACTCACACATAGAACACTGTTTGAACTCACACCTGCAGCACAGTTATCACCCACGCACACAACACGGTTATCACCCACACCCAGAACACTGTTATCAACGACACACAGAACACTGTTATCACCCACACCCAGAAAACTGTTATCAACCAAACACAGAACACTATTATCACCCACACACAGAACACTGTTATTACCCACACACACAACACTGTTATCACCCACACACACAACACTGTTATCACTCACACATAGAACACTGTTACCACTCATACATGCTGCACAGTTATCACCCACGCATACAACACTGTTATCACCCAATCCCAGAACATATTTATCATCCACTCACAGAACACTGTTATCACACACACACAGAACACTGTTATCATCCACACACACAACACGGTTATCACCCACACACACACAACACTGTTGCTCCCACACACCGAACACTGTTATCACAAACATACACAACACTGTTATCACTCACAATAGAACACTGTTATCACTCATACCTGCAGCACATTTATCACCCACGCACACAACACTGTTCTCTCTCACACATAGAACACTGTTTTAACTCACACCTGCAGAACAGTTATCACCCACGCACACAACACGGTTATCACCCACACCCAGAACACTGTTATCAACCACACCCAGCACACTGTTATCACCCACACACAGAACACTGTTATCACCCACACACAGAACACTGTTATCACCCACACACACAACACTGTTATCACTCACACATAGAACACTGTTATAACTCACACCTGCAGCACAGTTATCACCCACGCACACAACACGGTTATCACCCACACCCAGAACACTGTTATCAACCACACACAGAACACTGTTATCACCCACACACACAACACTGTTATCACTCACACATAGAACACTGTTATCACTCATACATGCTGCACAGTTATCACCCACGCACGCAACACTGTTATCACCCACACCCAGAACACATTTATCATCCACTCACAGAACACTGTTATCACACACACACAGAACACTCTTATCATCTACACACACAACACGGTTATCACCTACACACAGAACACTGTTATCACCCACACACACAACACTGTTATCACTCACACATAGAACAATGTTACCACTCATATATGCTGCACAGTTATCACCCACGCATACAACACTGTTATCACCCAATCCCAGAACATATTTATCATCCACTCACAGAACACTGTTCTCTCTCACACACAGAACACTGTTATCACTCACACATAGAACACTCTTATCATCCACACACAGAACACTGTTATCATCCATACACACACACACAACAATGTTGTCACCCACACACAGAACACTTTTACCACCCACACACACAACAGTGTTATCACTCACAGATAGAACACTGTTTTAACTCACACCTGCAGCACAGTTATCACCCACGCACACAACACGGTTATCACCCACACCCAGAACACTGTTATCACTCACACATAGAACACTGTTACCACTCATACATGCTGCACAGTTATCACCCACGCATACAACACTGTTATCACCCAATCCCAGAACATATTTATCATCCACACACAGAACACTGTTCTCACACACACACACAGAACACCGTTATCATCCACACACACAACACGGTTATCACCCACACACACACAACACGGTTATCACCCACACACACACAACACGGTTATCACCCACACCCAGAACACATTTAATATCCTCCCACAGAACACTGTTATCACACACACACAGAACACTGTTATCACCCACACCCTGAACACTGTTATCATCCACTCACAGAACATTGTTATCACCCACACACAGAACACTGTTATTACCCACACACACAACACTGTTATCACCCACACACACAACACTGTTATCACTCACACATAGAACACTGTTACCACTCATACATGCTGCACAGTTATCACCCACGCATACAACACTGTTATCACCCAATCCCAGAACATATTTATCATCCACTCACAGAACACTGTTATCACACACACACAGAACACTGTTATCATCCACACACACAACACGGTTATCACCCACACACACAAAACACTGTTGCTCCCACACACCGAACACTGTTATCACAAACATACACAACACTGTTATCACTCACAATAGAACACTGTTATCACTCACACCTGCAGCACACTTATCACCCACGCACACAACACTGTTCTCTCTCACACATAGAACACTGTTTTAACTCACACCTGCAGAACAGTTATCACCCACGCACACAACACGGTTATCACCCACACCCAGAACACTGTTATCAACCACACCCAGAACACTGTTATCACCCACACACAGAACACTGTTATCACCCACACACAGAACACTGTTATCACCCACACACACAACACTGTTCTCTCTCACACATAGAACACTGTTTTAACTCACACCTGCAGAACAGTTATCACCCACGCACACAACACGGTTATCACCCACACCCAGAACACTGTTATCAACCACACACAGAACACTGTTATCACCCACACACAGAACACTGTTATCACCCACGCACACAACACGGTTATCACCCACACCCAGAACACTGTTATCACCCACACACACAACACTGTTATCATCCACACACACAACACTGTTATCACCCACACACACAGATCACTCTTATCACCCACACACAGAACATTGTTATCATCCACACACAGAACACTGTTATCACCCACGCAGACAACACTGTTATCACTCACACATAAAACACTGTCATCACTCACACATAGAACACTGTTATCACCCACACACAGAACACTGTTATCACCCACACAGACAACACTGTTATCACTCACACATAAAACACTGTCATCACTCACACACACAACACTGTTATCACCCACACACACAACACTGTTATCACTCACACATAGAACACTGTTACCACTCATACATGCTGCACAGTTATCACCCACGCATACAACACTGTTATCACCCAATCCCAGAACATATTTATCATCCACTCACAGAACACTGTTCTCACACACACACACAACACTGTTATCATCCACACACACAGATCACTCTTATCACCCACACACAGAACATTGTTATCATCCACACACAGAACACTGTTATCACCCACACAGGCAACACTGTTATCAATCACACATAAAACACTGTCATCACTCACACATAGAACACTGTTATCACCCACTCACAGAACACTGTCAGCATACGCACATAGAGCACTGTTATCACCCATATACACAACACTGTTGTCACTCACACATAGAACACTGTTTTAACTCACACCTGCAGCACAGTTATCACCCACGCACACAACACGGTTATCACCCACACCCAGAACACTGTTATCAACGACACACAGAACACTGTTATCACCCACACCCAGAAAACTGTTATCAACCAAACACAGAACACTATTATCACCCACACACAGAACACTGTTATTACCCACACACACAACACTGTTATCACCCACACACACAACACTGTTATCACTCACACATAGAACACTGTTACCACTCATACATACTGCACAGTTATCACCCACGCATACAACACTGTTATCACCCAATCCCAGAACATATTTATCATCCACTCACAGAACACTGTTATCACACACACACAGAACACTGTTATCATCCACACACACAACACGGTTATCACCCACACACACACAATACTGTTGCTCCCACACACCGAACACTGTTATCACAAACATACACAACACTGTTATCACTCACAATAGAACACTGTTATCACTCATACCTGCAGCACATTTATCACCCACGCACACAACACTGTTCTCTCTCACACATAGAACACTGTTTTAACTCACACCTGCAGAACAGTTATCACCCGCGCACACAACACGGTTATCACCCACACCCAGAACACTGTTATCAACCACACCCAGCACACTGTTATCACCCACACACAGAACACTGTTATCACCCACACACAGAACACTGTTATCACCCACACACACAACACTGTTATCACTCACACATAGAACACTGTTATAACTCACACCTGCAGCACAGTTATCACCCACGCACACAACACGGTTATCACCCACACCCAGAACACTGTTATCAACCACACACAGAACACTGTTATCACCCACACACACAACACTGTTATCACTCACACATAGAACACTGTTATCACTCATACATGCTGCACAGTTATCACCCACGCACGCAACACTGTTATCACCCACACCCAGAACACATTTATCATCCACTCACAGAACATGTTATCACACACACACAGAACACTCTTATCATCTACACACACAACACGGTTATCACCTACACACAGAACACTGTTATCACCCACACACACAACACTGTTATCACTCACACATAGAACAATGTTACCACTCATATATGCTGCACAGTTATCACACACGCATACAACACTGTTATCACCCAATCCCAGAACATATTTATCATCCACTCACAGAACACTGTTCTCTCACACACACAGAACACTGTTATCACTCACACATAGAACACTCTTATTATCCACACACAGAACACTGTTATCATCCATACACACACACACAACAATGTTGTCACCCACACACAGAACACTTTTACCACCCACACACACAACAGTGTTATCACTCACAGATAGAACACTGTTTTAACTCACACCTGCAGCACAGTTATCACCCACGCACACAACACGGTTATCACCCACACCCAGAACACTGTTATCACTCACACATAGAACACTGTTACCACTCATACATGCTGCACAGTTATCACCCACGCATACAACACTGTTATCACCCAATCCCAGAACATATTTATCATCCACACACAGAACACTGTTCTCACACACACACAGAACACTGTTATCATCCACACACACAACACGGTTATCACCCACACACACACAACATGGTTATCACCCACACACAGAACACATTTAATATCCTCTCACAGAACACTGTTATCACACACACACAGAACACTGTTATCACCCACACCCTGAACACTGTTATCATCCACTCACAGAACATTGTTATCACCCACACACAGAACACTGTTATTACCCACACACACAACACTGTTATCACCCACACACACAACACTGTTATCACTCACACATAGAACACTGTTACCACTCATACATGCTGCACAGTTATCACCCACGCATACAACACTGTTATCACCCAATCCCAGAACATATTTATCATCCACTCACAGAACACTGTTATCACACACACACAGAACACTGTTATCATCCACACACACAACACGGTTATCACCCACACACACACAACACTGTTGCTCCCACACACCGAACACTGTTATCACAAACATACACAACACTGTTATCACTCACAATAGAACACTGTTATCACTCACACCTGCAGCACATTTATCACCCACGCACACAACACTGTTCTCTCTCACACACAGAACACTGTTTTAACTCACACCTGCAGAACAGTTATCACCCACGCACACAACACGGTTATCACCCACACCCAGAACACTGTTATCAACCACACCCAGAACACTGTTATCACCCACACACAGAACACTGTTATCACCCACACACAGAACACTGTTATCACCCACACACACAACACTGTTCTCTCTCACACATAGAACACTGTTTTAACTCACACCTGCAGAACAGTTATCACCCACGCACACAACACGGTTATCACCCACACCCAGAACACTGTTATCAACCACACACAGAACACTGTTATCACCCACACACAGAACACTGTTATCACCCACGCACACAACACGGTTATCACCCACACCCAGAACACTGTTATCAACCACACCCAGAACACTGTTATCACCCACACACACAACACTGTTATCATCCACACACACAACACTGTTATCACCCACACACACAGATCACTCTTATCACCCACACACAGAACATTGTTATCATCCACACACAGAACACTTTTATCACCCACGCAGACAACACTGTTATCACTCACACATAAAACACTGTCATCACTCACACATAGAACACTGTTATCACCCACACACAGAACACTGTTATCACCCACACAGACTGTTATCACTCACACATAAAACACTGTCATCACTCACACACACAACACTGTTATCACACACACACACAACACTGTTATCAACCACACACAGAACACTGTTACCACTCATACATGCTGCACAGTTATCACCCACGCATACAACACTGTTATCACCCAATCCCAGAACATATTTATCATCCACTCACAGAACACTGTTCTCACACACACACACAACACTGTTATCACCCACACACACAGATCACTCTTATCACCCACACACAGAACATTGTTATCATCCACACACACAACACTGTTATCACCCACACACACAACACTGTTATCACTCACACATAGAACACTGTTACCACTCATACATGCTGCACAGTTATCACCCACGCATACAACACTGTTATCACCCAATCCCAGAACATATTTATCATCCACTCACAGAACACTGTTCTCACACACACACAGAACACTGTTATCATCCACACACACACAACACGGTTATCACCCACACCCAGAACACATTTAATATCATCTCACAGAACACTGTTATCACACACACACAAAACACTGTTATCATCCACACACACAACACTGTTATCACCCACACACACAGATCACTCTTATCACCCACACACAGAACATTGTTATCATCCACACACAGAACACTGTTATCACCCACACAGGCAACACTGTTATCAATCACACATAAAACACTGTCATCACTCACACATAGAACACTGTTATCACCCACTCACAGAACACTGTCAGCATACGCACATAGAGCACTGTTATCACCCATATACACAACAGTGTTGTCACTCACACATAGAACACTGTTTTAACTCACACCTGCAGCACAGTTATCACCCACGCACACAACACGGTTATCACCCACACCCAGAACACTGTTATCAACGACACACAGAACACTGTTATCACCCACACCCAGAAAACTGTTATCAACCAAACACAGAACACTATTATCACCCACACACAGAACACTGTTATTACCCACACACACAACACTGTTATCACCCACACACACAACACTGTTATCACTCACACATAGAACACTGTTACCACTCATACATGCTGCACAGTTATCACCCACGCATACAACACTGTTATCACCCAATCCCAGAACATATTTATCATCCACTCACAGAACACTGTTATCACACACACACAGAACACTGTTATCATCCACACACACAACACGGTTATCACCCACACACACACAACACTGTTGCTCCCACACACCGAACACTGTTATCACAAACATACACAACACTGTTATCACTCACAATAGAACACTGTTATCACTCATACCTGCAGCACATTTATCACCCACGCACACAACACTGTTCTCTCTCACACATAGAACACTGTTTTAACTCACACCTGCAGAACAGTTATCACCCACACCCAGAACACTGTTATCAACCACACACAGAACACTGTTATCACCTACACACACAACACTGTTATCACCCACACACACACAACACTGTTATCACCTACATCCAGGACACTGTTATCATCCACACACAGAACACTGTTATCATCCACACACACACACAATGTTATCATCCACACACAGAACACTTTTACCACCCACACACACAACAGTGTTAACACTCACACATAGAACACTGTTATCACTCACACACACAACACTCTTATCACTCACACCTGCAGCACAGTTATCACCCACACACACAACACTGTTATCAGCTACATCCAGAACACTGTTATCATCCACACACAGAACACTGTTATCATCCACACACACACACAATGTTATCATCCACACCCAGAACACTGTTATCACCCACACACAGAGCACTGTTATCACCCACACAGAACACTGTTATCACCCACACACACAACACACTTATCACCCACACCCAGAACACATTTATCATAATCTCACAGAACACTGTTATCACACACACACAGAACAGTGTTATCATCCACACACACAAGACTGTTATCACCCACACACACAGATCACTCTTATCACACACACACACAGAACACTGTTATCATCCACACAGAGAACACTGTTATCACACACACAGACAACACTGTTATCACTCACACATAAAACACTGTTATCACTCACACATAGAACACTGTTATCACCCACACACAGAACACTGTCAGCACACACACACAGAACACTGTTATCACCCACACACACAACACTGTTATCACTCACACATAGAACACTGTTATCACCCACACACAGAACACTGTCAGCACACACACACAGAAGACTGTTATCATCCACACACACAACACGGTTATCACTGACACATTAAACACTGTTACCACACATACATGCTGCACAGTTATCACCCACGCATACAACACTGTTATCACCCACACCCAGAACATATTTATCATCCACTCACAGAACACTGTTATCACTCACACAAAGAACACTGTTATCACTCACACCTGCAGCACAGTTATCACCCACGCACGCAACACTATCACCCACACCCAGAACACTGTTATCACCTACACACAGAGCACTGTTATCATCCACACACAGAACACTGTTATCACCCACACACAGAACACATTTATCATCCTCTCACAGACACTGTTATCACACACACAGAACACTGTTATCATCCACACACATAACACTGTTATCACCCACACACACAGATCACTCTTATCACCCACACACACACAACACTGTTATCACCCACATCCAACACTGTCATCACCCACTCACAGAACACTGTCAGCATACGCACATAGAGCACTGTTATCACCCATATACACAACACTGTTGTCACTCACACATAGAACACTGTTTGAACTCACACCTGCAGCACAGTTATCACCCACGCACACAACACGGTTATCACCCACACCCAGAACACTGTTATCAACGACACACAGAACACTGTTATCACCCACACCCAGAAAACTGTTATCAACCAAACACAGAACACTATTATCACCCACACACAGAACACTGTTATTACCCACAGACACAACACTGTTATCACCCACACACACAACACTGTTATCACTCACACATAGAACACTGTTACCACTCATACATGCTGCACAGTTATCACCCACGCATACAACACTGTTATCACCCAATCCCAGAACATATTTATCATCCACTCACAGAACACTGTTATCACACACACACAGAACACTGTTATCATCCACACACACAACACGGTTATCACCCACACACACACAACACTGTTGCTCCCACACACCGAACACTGTTATCACAAACATACACAACACTGTTATCACTCACAATAGAACACTGTTATCACTCATACCTGCAGCACATTTATCACCCACGCACACAACACTGTTCTCTCTCACACATAGAACACTGTTTTAACTCACACCTGCAGAACAGTTATCACCCACGCACACAACACGGTTATCACCCACACCCAGAACACTGTTATCAACCACACCCAGCACACTGTTATCACCCACACACAGAACACTGTTATCACCCACACACAGAACACTGTTATCACCCACACACACAACACTGTTATCACTCACACATAGAACACTGTTATAACTCACACCTGCAGCACAGTTATCACCCACGCACACAACACGGTTATCACCCACACCCAGAACACTGTTATCAACCACACACAGAACACTGTTATCACCCACACACACAACACTGTTATCACTCACACATAGAACACTGTTATCACTCATACATGCTGCACAGTTATCACCCACGCACGCAACACTGTTATCACCCACACCCAGAACACATTTATCATCCACTCACAGAACACTGTTATCACACACACACAGAACACTCTTATCATCTACACACACAACACGGTTATCACCTACACACAGAACACTGTTATCACCCACACACACAACACTGTTATCACTCACACATAGAACAATGTTACCACTCATATATGCTGCACAGTTATCACCCACGCATACAACACTGTTATCACCCAATCCCAGAACATATTTATCATCCACTCACAGAACACTGTTCTCTCTCACACACAGAACACTGTTATCACTCACACATAGAACACTCTTATCATCCACACACAGAACACTGTTATCATCCATACACACACACACAACAATGTTGTCACCCACACACAGAACACTTTTACCACCCACACACACAACAGTGTTATCACTCACAGATAGAACACTGTTTTAACTCACACCTGCAGCACAGTTATCACCCACGCACACAACACGGTTATCACCCACACCCAGAACACTGTTATCACTCACACATAGAACACTGTTACCACTCATACATGCTGCACAGTTATCACCCACGCATACAACACTGTTATCACCCAATCCCAGAACATATTTATCATCCACACACAGAACACTGTTCTCACACACACACACAGAACACCGTTATCATCCACACACACAACACGGTTATCACCCACACACACACAACACGGTTATCACCCACACACACACAACACGGTTATCACCCACACCCAGAACACATTTAATATCCTCCCACAGAACACTGTTATCACACACACACAGAACACTGTTATCACCCACACCCTGAACACTGTTATCATCCACTCACAGAACATTGTTATCACCCACACACAGAACACTGTTATTACCCACACACACAACACTGTTATCACCCACACACACAACACTGTTATCACTCACACATAGAACACTGTTACCACTCATACATGCTGCACAGTTATCACCCACGCATACAACACTGTTATCACCCAATCCCAGAACATATTTATCATCCACTCACAGAACACTGTTATCACACACACACAGAACACTGTTATCATCCACACACACAACACGGTTATCACCCACACACACAAAACACTGTTGCTCCCACACACCGAACACTGTTATCACAAACATACACAACACTGTTATCACTCACAATAGAACACTGTTATCACTCACACCTGCAGCACACTTATCACCCACGCACACAACACTGTTCTCTCTCACACATAGAACACTGTTTTAACTCACACCTGCAGAACAGTTATCACCCACGCACACAACACGGTTATCACCCACACCCAGAACACTGTTATCAACCACACCCAGAACACTGTTATCACCCACACACAGAACACTGTTATCACCCACACACAGAACACTGTTATCACCCACACACACAACACTGTTCTCTCTCACACATAGAACACTGTTTTAACTCACACCTGCAGAACAGTTATCACCCACGCACACAACACGGTTATCACCCACACCCAGAACACTGTTATCAACCACACACAGAACACTGTTATCACCCACACACAGAACACTGTTATCACCCACGCACACAACACGGTTATCACCCACACCCAGAACACTGTTATCACCCACACACACAACACTGTTATCATCCACACACACAACACTGTTATCACCCACACACACAGATCACTCTTATCACCCACACACAGAACATTGTTATCATCCACACACAGAACACTGTTATCACCCACGCAGACAACACTGTTATCACTCACACATAAAACACTGTCATCACTCACACATAGAACACTGTTATCACCCACACACAGAACACTGTTATCACCCACACAGACAACACTGTTATCACTCACACATAAAACACTGTCATCACTCACACACACAACACTGTTATCACCCACACACACAACACTGTTATCACTCACACATAGAACACTGTTACCACTCATACATGCTGCACAGTTATCACCCACGCATACAACACTGTTATCACCCAATCCCAGAACATATTTATCATCCACTCACAGAACACTGTTCTCACACACACACACAACACTGTTATCATCCACACACACAGATCACTCTTATCACCCACACACAGAACATTGTTATCATCCACACACAGAACACTGTTATCACCCACACAGGCAACACTGTTATCAATCACACATAAAACACTGTCATCACTCACACATAGAACACTGTTATCACCCACTCACAGAACACTGTCAGCATACGCACATAGAGCACTGTTATCACCCATATACACAACACTGTTGTCACTCACACATAGAACACTGTTTTAACTCACACCTGCAGCACAGTTATCACCCACGCACACAACACGGTTATCACCCACACCCAGAACACTGTTATCAACGACACACAGAACACTGTTATCACCCACACCCAGAAAACTGTTATCAACCAAACACAGAACACTATTATCACCCACACACAGAACACTGTTATTACCCACACACACAACACTGTTATCACCCACACACACAACACTGTTATCACTCACACATAGAACACTGTTACCACTCATACATACTGCACAGTTATCACCCACGCATACAACACTGTTATCACCCAATCCCAGAACATATTTATCATCCACTCACAGAACACTGTTATCACACACACACAGAACACTGTTATCATCCACACACACAACACGGTTATCACCCACACACACACAATACTGTTGCTCCCACACACCGAACACTGTTATCACAAACATACACAACACTGTTATCACTCACAATAGAACACTGTTATCACTCATACCTGCAGCACATTTATCACCCACGCACACAACACTGTTCTCTCTCACACATAGAACACTGTTTTAACTCACACCTGCAGAACAGTTATCACCCGCGCACACAACACGGTTATCACCCACACCCAGAACACTGTTATCAACCACACCCAGCACACTGTTATCACCCACACACAGAACACTGTTATCACCCACACACAGAACACTGTTATCACCCACACACACAACACTGTTATCACTCACACATAGAACACTGTTATAACTCACACCTGCAGCACAGTTATCACCCACGCACACAACACGGTTATCACCCACACCCAGAACACTGTTATCAACCACACACAGAACACTGTTATCACCCACACACACAACACTGTTATCACTCACACATAGAACACTGTTATCACTCATACATGCTGCACAGTTATCACCCACGCACGCAACACTGTTATCACCCACACCCAGAACACATTTATCATCCACTCACAGAACATGTTATCACACACACACAGAACACTCTTATCATCTACACACACAACACGGTTATCACCTACACACAGAACACTGTTATCACCCACACACACAACACTGTTATCACTCACACATAGAACAATGTTACCACTCATATATGCTGCACAGTTATCACACACGCATACAACACTGTTATCACCCAATCCCAGAACATATTTATCATCCACTCACAGAACACTGTTCTCTCACACACACAGAACACTGTTATCACTCACACATAGAACACTCTTATTATCCACACACAGAACACTGTTATCATCCATACACACACACACAACAATGTTGTCACCCACACACAGAACACTTTTACCACCCACACACACAACAGTGTTATCACTCACAGATAGAACACTGTTTTAACTCACACCTGCAGCACAGTTATCACCCACGCACACAACACGGTTATCACCCACACCCAGAACACTGTTATCACTCACACATAGAACACTGTTACCACTCATACATGCTGCACAGTTATCACCCACGCATACAACACTGTTATCACCCAATCCCAGAACATATTTATCATCCACACACAGAACACTGTTCTCACACACACACAGAACACTGTTATCATCCACACACACAACACGGTTATCACCCACACACACACAACATGGTTATCACCCACACACAGAACACATTTAATATCCTCTCACAGAACACTGTTATCACACACACACAGAACACTGTTATCACCCACACCCTGAACACTGTTATCATCCACTCACAGAACATTGTTATCACCCACACACAGAACACTGTTATTACCCACACACACAACACTGTTATCACCCACACACACAACACTGTTATCACTCACACATAGAACACTGTTACCACTCATACATGCTGCACAGTTATCACCCACGCATACAACACTGTTATCACCCAATCCCAGAACATATTTATCATCCACTCACAGAACACTGTTATCACACACACACAGAACACTGTTATCATCCACACACACAACACGGTTATCACCCACACACACACAACACTGTTGCTCCCACACACCGAACACTGTTATCACAAACATACACAACACTGTTATCACTCACAATAGAACACTGTTATCACTCACACCTGCAGCACATTTATCACCCACGCACACAACACTGTTCTCTCTCACACACAGAACACTGTTTTAACTCACACCTGCAGAACAGTTATCACCCACGCACACAACACGGTTATCACCCACACCCAGAACACTGTTATCAACCACACCCAGAACACTGTTATCACCCACACACAGAACACTGTTATCACCCACACACAGAACACTGTTATCACCCACACACACAACACTGTTCTCTCTCACACATAGAACACTGTTTTAACTCACACCTGCAGAACAGTTATCACCCACGCACACAACACGGTTATCACCCACACCCAGAACACTGTTATCAACCACACACAGAACACTGTTATCACCCACACACAGAACACTGTTATCACCCACGCACACAACACGGTTATCACCCACACCCAGAACACTGTTATCAACCACACCCAGAACACTGTTATCACCCACACACACAACACTGTTATCATCCACACACACAACACTGTTATCACCCACACACACAGATCACTCTTATCACCCACACACAGAACATTGTTATCATCCACACACAGAACACTTTTATCACCCACGCAGACAACACTGTTATCACTCACACATAAAACACTGTCATCACTCACACATAGAACACTGTTATCACCCACACACAGAACACTGTTATCACCCACACAGACTGTTATCACTCACACATAAAACACTGTCATCACTCACACACACAACACTGTTATCACACACACACACAACACTGTTATCAACCACACACAGAACACTGTTACCACTCATACATGCTGCACAGTTATCACCCACGCATACAACACTGTTATCACCCAATCCCAGAACATATTTATCATCCACTCACAGAACACTGTTCTCACACACACACACAACACTGTTATCACCCACACACACAGATCACTCTTATCACCCACACACAGAACATTGTTATCATCCACACACAGAACACTGTTATCACCCACACAGGCAACACTGTTATCAATCACACATAAAACACTGTCATCACTCACACATAGAACATTGTTATCACCCACTCACAGAACACTGTCAGCATACGCACATAGAGCACTGTTATCACCCATATACACAACACTGTTGTCACTCACACATAAAACACTGTCATCACTCACACATAGAACACTGTTATCACCCACTCACAGAACACTGTCAGCACACACACACAGAGCACTGTTATCACCCACACACACAACACTGTTGTCACTCACACATAGAACACTGTTTTAACTCACACCTGCAGCACAGTTATCACCCACGCACACAACACGGTTATCACCCACACCCAGAACACTGTTATCAACGACACACAGAACACTGTTATCACCCACACCCAGAAAACTGTTATCAACCAAACACAGAACACTATTATCACCCACACACAGAACTCTGTTATTACCCACACACACAACACTGTTATCACCCACACACACAACACTGTTATCACTCACACATAGAACACTGTTACCACTCATACATACTGCACAGTTATCACCCACGCATACAACACTGTTATCACCCAATCCCAGAACATATTTATCATCCACTCACAGAACACTGTTATCACACACACACAGAACACTGTTATCATCCACACACACAACACGGTTATCACCCACACACACACAACACTGTTGCTCCCACACACCGAACACTGTTATCACAAACATACACAACACTGTTATCACTCACAATAGAACACTGTTATCACTCACACCTGCAGCACATTTATCACCCACGCACACAACACTGTTCTCTCTCACACATAGAACACTGTTTTAACTCACACCTGCAGAACAGTTATCACCCACGCACACAACACGGTTATCACCCACACACAGAACACTGTTATCACCCACGCACAGAACACGGTTATCACCCACACCCAGAACACTGTTATCAACCACACCCAGAACACTGTTATCACCCACACACACAACACTGTTATCATCCACACACACAACACTGTTATCACCCACACACACAGATCACTCTTATCACCCACACACAGAACATTGTTATCATCCACACACAGAACACTGTTATCACCCACGCAGACAACACTGTTATCACTCACACATAAAACACTGTCATCACTCACACATAGAACACTGTTATCACCCACACACAGAACACTGTTATCACCCACACAGACAACACTGTTATCACTCACACATAAAACACTGTCATCACTCACACACACAACACTGTTATCACCCACACACACAACACTGTTATCACTCACACATAGAACACTGTTACCACTCATACATGCTGCACAGTTATCACCCACGCATACAACACTGTTATCACCCAATCCCAAAACATATTTATCATCCACTCACAGAACACTGTTCTCACACACACACACAACACTGTTATCACCCACACACACAGATCACTCTTATCACCCACACACAGAACATTGTTATCATCCACACACAGAACACTGTTATCACCCACACAGGCAACACTGTTATCAATCACACATAAAACACTGTCATCACTCACACATAGAACACTGTTATCACCCACTCACAGAACACTGTCAGCATACGCACATAGAGCACTGTTATCACCCATATACACAACACTGTTGTCACTCACACATAAAACACTGTCATCACTCACACATAGAACACTGTTATCACCCACTCACAGAACACTGTCAGCACACACACACAGAGCACTGTTATCACCCACATACACAACACTGTTGTCACTCACACATAGAACACTGTTTTAACTCACACCTGCAGCACAGTTATCACCCACGCACACAACACGGTTATCACCCACACCCAGAACACTGTTATCAACGACACACAGAACACTGTTATCACCCACACCCAGAAAACTGTTATCAACCAAACACAGAACACTATTATCACCCACACACAGAACACTGTTATTACCCACACACACAACACTGTTATCACCCACACACACAACACTGTTATCACTCACACATAGAACACTGTTACCACTCATACATGCTGCACAGTTATCACCCACGCATACAACACTGTTATCACCCAATCCCAGAACATATTTATCATCCACTCACAGAACACTGTTATCACACACACACAGAACACTGTTATCATCCACACACACAACACGGTTATCACCCACACACACACAACACTGTTGCTCCCACACACCGAACACTGTTATCACAAACATACACAACACTGTTATCACTCACAATAGAACACTGTTATCACTCATACCTGCAGCACATTTATCACCCACGCACACAACACTGTTCTCTCTCACACATAGAACACTGTTTTAACTCACACCTGCAGAACAGTTATCACCCGCGCACACAACACGGTTATCACCCACACCCAGAACACTGTTATCAACCACACCCAGCACACTGTTATCACCCACACACAGAACACTGTTATCACCCACACACAGAACACTGTTATCACCCACACACACAACACTGTTATCACTCACACATAGAACACTGTTATAACTCACACCTGCAGCACAGTTATCACCCACGCACACAACACGGTTATCACCCACACCCAGAACACTGTTATCAACCACACACAGAACACTGTTATCACCCACACACACAACACTGTTATCACTCACACATAGAACACTGTTATCACTCATACATGCTGCACAGTTATCACCCACGCACGCAACACTGTTATCACCCACACCCAGAACACATTTATCATCCACTCACAGAACATGTTATCACACACACACAGAACACTCTTATCATCTACACACACAACACGGTTATCACCTACACACAGAACACTGTTATCACCCACACACACAACACTGTTATCACTCACACATAGAACAATGTTACCACTCATATATGCTGCACAGTTATCACACACGCATACAACACTGTTATCACCCAATCCCAGAACATATTTATCATCCACTCACAGAACACTGTTCTCTCACACACACAGAACACTGTTATCACTCACACATAGAACACTCTTATTATCCACACACAGAACACTGTTATCATCCATACACACACACACAACAATGTTGTCACCCACACACAGAACACTTTTACCACCCACACACACAACAGTGTTATCACTCACAGATAGAACACTGTTTTAACTCACACCTGCAGCACAGTTATCACCCACGCACACAACACGGTTATCACCCACACCCAGAACACTGTTATCACTCACACATAGAACACTGTTACCACTCATACATGCTGCACAGTTATCACCCACGCATACAACACTGTTATCACCCAATCCCAGAACATATTTATCATCCACACACAGAACACTGTTCTCACACACACACAGAACACTGTTATCATCCACACACACAACACGGTTATCACCCACACACACACAACATGGTTATCACCCACACACAGAACACATTTAATATCCTCTCACAGAACACTGTTATCACACACACACAGAACACTGTTATCACCCACACCCTGAACACTGTTATCATCCACTCACAGAACATTGTTATCACCCACACACAGAACACTGTTATTACCCACACACACAACACTGTTATCACCCACACACACAACACTGTTATCACTCACACATAGAACACTGTTACCACTCATACATGCTGCACAGTTATCACCCACGCATACAACACTGTTATCACCCAATCCCAGAACATATTTATCATCCACTCACAGAACACTGTTATCACACACACACAGAACACTGTTATCATCCACACACACAACACGGTTATCACCCACACACACACAACACTGTTGCTCCCACACACCGAACACTGTTATCACAAACATACACAACACTGTTATCACTCACAATAGAACACTGTTATCACTCACACCTGCAGCACATTTATCACCCACGCACACAACACTGTTCTCTCTCACACACAGAACACTGTTTTAACTCACACCTGCAGAACAGTTATCACCCACGCACACAACACGGTTATCACCCACACCCAGAACACTGTTATCAACCACACCCAGAACACTGTTATCACCCACACACAGAACACTGTTATCACCCACACACAGAACACTGTTATCACCCACACACACAACACTGTTCTCTCTCACACATAGAACACTGTTTTAACTCACACCTGCAGAACAGTTATCACCCACGCACACAACACGGTTATCACCCACACCCAGAACACTGTTATCAACCACACACAGAACACTGTTATCACCCACACACAGAACACTGTTATCACCCACGCACACAACACGGTTATCACCCACACCCAGAACACTGTTATCAACCACACCCAGAACACTGTTATCACCCACACACACAACACTGTTATCATCCACACACACAACACTGTTATCACCCACACACACAGATCACTCTTATCACCCACACACAGAACATTGTTATCATCCACACACAGAACACTGTTATCACCCACGCAGACAACACTGTTATCACTCACACATAAAACACTGTCATCACTCACACATAGAACACTGTTATCACCCACACACAGAACACTGTTATCACCCACACAGACTGTTATCACTCACACATAAAACACTGTCATCACTCACACACACAACACTGTTATCACCCACACACACAACACTGTTATCACTCACACACAGAACACTGTTACCACTCATACATGCTGCACAGTTATCACCCACGCATACAACACTGTTATCACCCAATCCCAGAACATATTTATCATCCACTCACAGAACACTGTTCTCACACACACACACAACACTGTTATCACCCACACACACAGATCACTCTTATCACCCACACACAGAACATTGTTATCATCCACACACAGAACACTGTTATCACCCACACAGGCAACACTGTTATCAATCACACATAAAACACTGTCATCACTCACACATAGAACACTGTTATCACCCACTCACAGAACACTGTCAGCATACGCACATAGAGCACTGTTATCACCCATATACACAACACTGTTGTCACTCACACATAAAACACTGTCATCACTCACACATAGAACACTGTTATCACCCACTCACAGAACACTGTCAGCACACACACACAGAACACTGTTATCACCCACATACACAACACTGTTGTCACTCACACATAGAACACTGTTTTAACTCACACCTGCAGCACAGTTATCACCCACGCACACAACACGGTTATCACCCACACCCAGAACACTGTTATCAACGACACACAGAACACTGTTATCACCCACACCCAGAAAACTGTTATCAACCAAACACAGAACACTATTATCACCCACACACAGAACTCTGTTATTACCCACACACACAACACTGTTATCACCCACACACACAACACTGTTATCACTCACACATAGAACACTGTTACCACTCATACATACTGCACAGTTATCACCCACGCATACAACACTGTTATCACCCAATCCCAGAACATATTTATCATCCACTCACAGAACACTGTTATCACACACACACAGAACACTGTTATCATCCACACACACAACACGGTTATCACCCACACACACACAACACTGTTGCTCCCACACACCGAACACTGTTATCACAAACATACACAACACTGTTATCACTCACAATAGAACACTGTTATCACTCACACCTGCAGCACATTTATCACCCACGCACACAACACTGTTCTCTCTCACACATAGAACACTGTTTTAACTCACACCTGCAGAACAGTTATCACCCACGCACACAACACGGTTATCACCCACACACAGAACACTGTTATCACCCACGCACAGAACACGGTTATCACCCACACCCAGAACACTGTTATCAACCACACCCAGAACACTGTTATCACCCACACACACAACACTGTTATCATCCACAAACACAACACTGTTATCACCCACACACACAGATCACTCTTATCACCCACACACAGAACATTGTTATCATCCACACACAGAACACTGTTATCACCCACGCAGACAACACTGTTATCACTCACACATAAAACACTGTCATCACTCACACATAGAACACTGTTATCACCCACACACAGAACACTGTTATCACCCACACAGACAACACTGTTATCACTCACACATAAAACACTGTCATCACTCACACACACAACACTGTTATCACCCACACACACAACACTGTTATCACTCACACATAGAACACTGTTACCACTCATACATGCTGCACAGTTATCACCCACGCATACAACACTGTTATCACCCAATCCCAAAACATATTTATCATCCACTCACAGAACACTGTTCTCACACACACACACAACACTGTTATCACCCACACACACAGATCACTCTTATCACCCACACACAGAACATTGTTATCATCCACACACAGAACACTGTTATCACCCACACAGGCAACACTGTTATCAATCACACATAAAACACTGTCATCACTCACACATAGAACACTGTTATCACCCACTCACAGAACACTGTCAGCATACGCACATAGAGCACTGTTATCACCCATATACACAACACTGTTGTCACTCACACATAAAACACTGTCATCACTCACACATAGAACACTGTTATCACCCACTCACAGAACACTGTCAGCACACACACACAGAGCACTGTTATCACCCACATACACAACACTGTTGTCACTCACACATAGAACACTGTTTGAACTCACACCTGCAGCACAGTTATCACCCACGCACACAACACGGTTATCACCCACACCCAGAACACTGTTATCAACGACACACAGAACACTGTTATCACCCACACCCAGAAAACTGTTATCAACCAAACACAGAACACTATTATCACCCACACACAGAACACTGTTATTACCCACACACACAACACTGTTATCACCCACACACACAACACTGTTATCACTCACACATAGAACACTGTTACCACTCATACATGCTGCACAGTTATCACCCACGCATACAACACTGTTATCACCCAATCCCAGAACATATTTATCATCCACTCACAGAACACTGTTATCACACACACACAGAACACTGTTATCATCCACACACACAACACGGTTATCACCCACACACACACAATACTGTTGCTCCCACACACCGAACACTGTTATCACAAACATACACAACACTGTTATCACTCACAATAGAACACTGTTATCACTCACACCTGCAGCACATTTATCACCCACGCACACAACACTGTTCTCTCTCACACATAGAACACTGTTTTAACTCACACCTGCAGAACAGTTATCACCCACGCACACAACACGGTTATCACCCACACGCAGAACACTGTTATCACCCACACACAGAACACTGTTATCACCCACACACAGAACACTGTTATCACCCACACACACAACACTGTTCTCTCTCACACATAGAACACTGTTTTAACTCACACCTGCAGAACAGTTATCACCCACGCACACAACACGGTTATCACCCACACCCAGAACACTGTTATCAACCACACACAGAACACTGTTATCACCCACACACAGAACACTGTTATCACCCACGCACACAACACGGTTATCACCCACACCCAGAACACTGTTATCAACCACACCCAGAACACTGTTATCACCCACACACACAACACTGTTATCACTCACACATAGAACACTGTTATCACTCATACATGCTGCACAGTTATCACCCACGCACGCAACACTGTTATCACCCACACCCAGAACACATTTATCATCCACTCACAGAACACTGTTATCACACACACACAGAACACTCTTATCATCTACACACACAACACGGTTATCACCCACACACAGAACACTGTTATCACTCACACATAGAACAATGTTACCACTCATACATGCTGCACAGTTATCACACACGCATACAACACTGTTATCACCCAATCCCAGAACATATTTATCATCCACTCACAGAACACTGTTCTCTCACACACACAGAACACTGTTATCACTCACACATAGAACACTCTTATCATCCACACACAGAACACTGTTATCATCCACACACACACACACAACAATGTTGTCACCCACACACAGAACACTTTTACCACCCACACACACAACAGTGTTATCACTCACACATAGAACACTGTTTTAACTCACGCCTGCAGCACAGTTATCACCCACGCACACAACACGGTTATCACCCACACCCAGAACACTGTTATCACTCACACATAGAACACTGTTACCACTCATACATGCTGCACAGTTATCACCCACGCATACAACACTGTTATCACCCAATCCCAGAACATATTTATCATCCACACACAGAACATTGTTCACACACACACAGAACACTGTTATCATCCACACACACAACACGGTTATCACCCACACACACACAACACGGTTATCACCCACACGCAGAACACATTTAATATCCTCTCACAGAACACTGTTATCACACACACACAGAACACTGTTATCATCCACACACACAACACTGTTATCACCCACACACACGGATCACTCTTATCACCCACACACAGAACATTGTTATTATCCACACACAGAACACTGTTATCATCCACACAGACAACACTGTTATCACTCACACATAAAACACTGTTATCACTCACACATAGAACACTGTTATCACCCACTCACAGAACACTGTCAGCACACACACACAGAACACTGTTATCACCCACACACACAACACTGTTATCACTCACACATAGAACACTGTTTTAACTCACACCTGCAGCACAGTTATCACCCACGCACACAACACGGTTATCACCCACACCCAGAACACTGTTATCAACCACACACAGAACACTGTTATCACCTACACACACAACACTGTTATCACCCACACACACACAACACTGTTATCACCTACATCCAGAACACTGTTATCATCCACACACAGAACACTGTTATCATCCACACACACACACAATGTTATCACCCACACACAGAACACTTTTACCACCCACACACACAACAGTGTTAACACTCACACATAGAACACTGTTATCACCCACACACACAACACTCTTATCACTCACACCTGCAGCACAGTTATCACCCACGCACGCAACACTATCATCCACACCCAGAACACTGTTATCACCCGCACACAGAGCACTGTTATCACCCACACAGAACACTGTTATCACCCACACACACAACACACTTATCACCCACACCCAGAACACATTTATCATCCTCTCACAGAACACTGTTATCACACACACACAGAACAATGTTATCATCCACACACACAAGACTGTTATCACCCACACACACAGATCACTCTTATCACCCACACACAGAACATTGTTATCATCCACACAGAGAACACTGTCATCACACACACAGGCAACACTGTTATCACTCACACATAGAACACTGTTTTCACCCACACACAGAACACTGTCAGCACACACACACAGAACACTGTTATCACCCACACACACAACACTGTTATCACTCACACATAGAACACTGTTATCACCCACACACAGAACACTATCAGCACACACACTCAGAACACTGTTATCACCCACACACACAACACTGTTATCACTCACACATAGAACACTGTTTTAACACATACCTGCAGCACAGTTATCACCCACGCACACAACACGGTTATCACCCACACCCAGAACATATTTATCATCCACTCACAGAACACTGTTATCACACACACACAGAACACTGTTATCATCCACACACACAACACGGTTATCACTGACACATTAAACACTGTTACCACTCATACATGCTGCACAGTTATCACCCACGCATACAACACTGTTATCACCCACACCCAGAACATATTTATCATCCACTCACAGAACACTGTTATCACTCACACAAAGAACACTGTTATCACTCACACCTGCAGCACAGTTATCACCCACGCACGCAACACTATCACCCACACCCAGAACACTGTTATCACCCACACACACAACACTGTTATCACTCACACATAGATCACTGTTATCATTCATACCTGCTGCACAATGATCACCCACACACACAACACTGTTATCACCCACACCCAGAACACATTTATCATCCTCTCACAGACACTGTTATCACACACACAGATCACTCTTATCACCCACACACACACAACACTGTTATCACCCACAACCAGAACACTTTTATCACCCATACACACAACACTGTTATCACTCACACATAAAACGCTGTTATCACCCACACACACAACACTGTTATCACTCACACATTAAACACTGTTATCACTCATACATGATGCACAGTTATCACCCACGCACACAACACTGTTATCACCCACTCCCAGAACATATTTATCATCCACTCACTGAACTCTGTTATCACACACACAGAACAGTGTTATTATCCACACACACAACACGGTTATCACCCACACACACACAACACTGTTATCACCCACACACAGAACACAGTTATCACCCACACACAGAACACTGTTATCACACACACACACAACAGTGTTATCACCCACACACACAACATTGTTATCACCCACACACACACAACACTGTTAGCACCTACATCCAGAACACTGTTATCATCCACACACAAAAAACTGTTATCATCCACACACACACAACAATGTTATCACCCACATCCATACACTATTATCATCTACACACAGAACACGGTTATCACCCACACACCGAACACTGTTATCACAAACACACACAACACTGTTATCAATCACAATAGAACACTGTTATCACTCACACCTGCAGCACATTTATCACCCACGCACAGAACACGGTTATCACCCACACACACAACACTGTTATCACCCACACACAGAACACAGTTATCACCCACACACAGAACACTGTTATCAGACACACACACAACACTGTTATCAACCACACACACAACATTTTTATCACCCACACGCACACAACACTGTTATCACCCAAATCCAGTACACTTTTATCACCCACACACACAACACTGTTATCACTCACACATAAAACACTGTTATCACTCATACATGCTGCACAGTTATCACCCACCCACACAACACTGTTATCACCCACTCCCAGAACATATTTATCCACCACTCACAGAACACTGTTATCACACACACACAGAACAGTGTTATCATCCACTCACACAACACGGTTATCACCCACACACACACAACACTGTTATCATCCACACACAGAACACAGTTATCACCCACACACAGAACACTGTTATCACACACACACACACAACACTGTTATCACCCACACACACAACATTGTTATCACCCACACACACACAACATGGTTATCACCCACACACAGAACACATTTAATATCCTCTCACAGAACACTGTTATCACACACACACAGAACACTGTTATCACCCTCATCCATACACTATTATCATCCACACACAGAACACGGCTATCACCCACACGCCGAACACTGTTATCACAAACGCACACAACACTGTTATCACTCACAATAGAACACTGTTATCACTCACACCTGCAGCACATTTATCAGCCCCGCACAGAACACTGTTATCACCCACACCCAGAACACTGTTATCACCCACACACACAACACTTTTATCACTCACACATAGAACACTGTTATCACTCACACCTGCAGCACATTTATCACCCACGCACAGAACACTGTTATCACCCACACACAGAACACTTTTATCACTCACACATAGAACACTGTTATCACTCACACCTGCAGCACATTTATCACCCACGCACAGAACACTGTTACCACCCACATCCTGAACACTGTTATCACCCACACACTCAACACTTTTATCACTCACCCATAGAACACTGTTATCACTCATACATGCTGCACAGTTATCACTCACGCGCACGACACTGTTATCACCCACGCACAGAACACTGTTATCACCCACATCCTGAACACTGTTATCACCCACACACACAACACTGTTATCACCCACACCCAGAACACTGTTATCAACCACACCCAGAACACTGTTATCACCCACACACACAACACTGTTATCATCCACACACACAACACTGTTATCACCCACACACACAGATCACTCTTATCACCCACACACAGAACATTGTTATCATCCACACACAGAACACTGTTATCACCCACACAGACAACACTGTTATCCCTCACACATAAAACACTGTCATCACTCACACAAAGAACACTGTTATCACCCACACACAGAACACTGTTATCACCCACACAGACAACACTGTTATCACTCACACATAAAACACTGTCATCACTCACACACACAACACTGTTATCACCCACACAACACTGTTATCACTCACACATAGAACACTGTTACCACTCATACATGCTGCACAGTTATCACCCACGCATACAACACTGTTATCACCCAATCCCAGAACATATTTATCATCCACTCACAGAACACTGTTCTCACACACACACAGAACACTGTTATCATCCACACACACACAACACGGTTATCACCCACACCCAGAACACATTTAATATCATCTCACAGAACACTGTTATCACACACACACAAAACACTGTTATCATCCACACACACCACACTGTTATCACCCACACACACAGATCACTCTTATCACCCACACACAGAACATTGTTATCATCCACACACACAACACTGTTATCACCCACACAGACAACACTGTTATCACTCACACATAAAACACTGTCATCACTCACACATAGAACACTGTTATCACCCACTCACAGAACACTGTCAGCACACACACACAGAGCACTGTTATCACCCACATACACAACACTGTTGTCACTCACACATAGAACACTGTTTTAACTCACACCTGCAGCACAGTTAACACCCACGCACACAACACGGTTATCACCCACACCCAGAACACTGTTATCAACGACACACAGAACACTGTTATCACCCACACCCAGAAAACTGTTATCAACCAAACACAGAACACTATTATCACCCACACACAGAACACTGTTATTACCCACACACACAACACTGTTATCACCCACACACACAACACTGTTATCACTCACACATAGAACACTGTTACCACTCATACATGCTGCACAGTTATCACCCACGCATACAACACTGTTATCACCCAATCCCAGAACATATTTATCATCCACTCACAGAACACTGTTATCACACACACACAGAACACTGTTATCATCCACACACACAACACGGTTATCACCCACACACACACAACACTGTTGCTCCCACACACCGAACACTGTTATCACAAACATACACAACACTGTTATCACTCACAATAGAACACTGTTATCACTCACACCTGCAGCACATTTATCACCCACGCACACAACAGTGTTAACACTCACACATAGAACACTGTTTTAACTCACACCTGCAGAACAGTTATCACCCACGCACACAACACGGTTATCACCCACACACAGAACACTGTTATCACCCACACACACAACACACTTATCACCCACACCCAGAACACATTTATCATCCTCTCACAGAACACTGTTATCACACACACACACAACAATGTTATCATCCACACACACAAGACTGTTATCACCCACACACACAGATCACTCTTATCACCCACACACAGAACATTGTTATCATCCACACAGAGAACACTGTTATCACACACACAGGCAACACTGTTATCACTCACACATAGAACACTGTTATCACCCACACACAGAACACTGTCAGCACACACACACAGAACACTGTTATCACCCACACACACAACACTGTTATCACTCACACATAGAACACTGTTATCACCCACACACAGAACACTGTCAGCACACACACACAGAACACTGTTATCACCCACACACACAACACTGTTATCACTCACACATAGAACACTGTTTTAACTCATACCTGCAGCACAGTTATCACCCACGCACACAACACGGTTATCACCCACACCCAGAACATATTTATCATCCACTCACAGAACACTGTTATCACACACACACAGAACACTGTTATCATCCACACACACAACACGGTTATCACTGACACATTAAACACTGTTACCACTCATACATGCTGCACAGTTATCACCCACGCATACAACACTGTTATCACCCACACCCAGAACATATTTAACATCCACTCACAGAACACTGTTATCACTCACACAAAGAACACTGTTATCACTCACACCTGCAGCACAGTTATCACCCACGCACGCAACACTATCACCCACACCCAGAACACTGTTATCACCCACACACACAACACTGTTATCACTCACACATAGATCACTGTTATCATTCATACCTGCTGCACAATGATCACCCACACACACAACACTGTTATCACCCACACCCAGAACACATTTATCATCCTCTCACAGACACTGTTATCACACACACAGATCACTCTTATCACCCACACACACACAACACTGTTATCACCCACAACCAGAACACTTTTATCACCCATACACACAACACTGTTATCACTCACACATAAAACGCTGTTATCACCCACACACACAACACAGTTATCACTCACACATTAAACACTGTTATCACTCATACATGATGCACAGTTATCACCCACGCACACAACACTGTTATCACCCACTCCCAGAACATATTTATCATCCACTCACAGAACTCTGTTATCACACACACACATAACAGTGTTATCATCCACACACACAACACGGTTATCACCCACACACACACAACACTGTTATCACCCACACACAGAACACAGTTATCACCCACACACAGAACACTGTTATCACACACACACACAACAGTGTTATCACCCACACACACAACATTGTTATCACCCACACACACACAACACTGTTAGCACCTACATCCAGAACACTGTTATCATCCACACACAAAAAACTGTTATCATCCACACACACACAACAATGTTATCACCCACATCCATACACTATTATCATCTACACACAGAACACGGTTATCACCCACACACCGAACACTGTTATCACAAACACACACAACACTGTTATCAATCACAATAGAACACTGTTATCACTCACACCTGCAGCACATTTATCACCCACGCACAGAACACATTTATCACCCACACACACAACACTGTTATCACCCACACACAGAACACAGTTATCACCCACACACAGAACACTGTTATCAGACACACACACAACACTGTTATCAACCACACACACAACATTTTTATCACCCACACGCACCCAACACTGTTATCACCCAAATCCAGTACACTTTTATCACCCACACACACAACACTGTTATCACTGACACATTAAACACTGTTATCACTCATACATGCTGCACAGTTATCACCCACCCACACAACACTGTTATCAGCCACTCCCAGAACATATTTATCCACCACTCACAGAACACTGTTATCACACACACACAGAACAGTGTTATCATCCACTCACACAACACGGTTATCACCCACACACACACAACACTGTTATCATCCACACACAGAACACAGTTATCACCCACACACACAACATTGTTATCACCCACACAAACACAACACTGTTATCACCTACATCCAGAACACTGTTATCATCCACACACAGAACACTGTTATCATCCACACACACACAACAATGTTATCACCCTCATCCATACACTATTATCATCCACACACAGAACACGGCTATCACCCACACGCCGAACACTGTTATCACAAACGCACACAACACTGTTATCACTCACAATAGAACACTGTTATCACTCACACCTGCAGCACATTTATCAGCCCCGCACAGAACACTGTTATCACCCACACCCAGAACACTGTTATCACCCACACACACAACACTTTTATCACTCACACATAGAACACTGTTATCACTCACACCTGCAGCACATTTATCACCAACGCACAGAACACTGTTATCACCCACACACAGAACACGTTTATCACTCACACATAGAACACTGTTATCACTCACACCTGCAGCACATTTATCACCCACGCACAGAACACTGTTACCACCCACATCCTGAACACTGTTATCACCCACACACTCAACACTTTTATCACTCACCCATAGAACACTGTTATCACTCATACATGCTGCACAGTTATCACTCACGCGCACGACACTGTTATCACCCACGCACAGAACACTGTTATCACCCACATCCTGACCACTGTTATCACCCACACACACAACACTGTTATCACCCACACCCAGAACACTGTTATCAACCACACCCAGAACACTGTTATCACCCAGACACACAACACTGTTATCATCCACACACACAACACTGTTATCACCCACACACACAGATCACTCTTATCACCCACACACAGAACATTGTTATCATCCACACACAGAACACTGTTATCACCCACACAGACAACACTGTTATCCCTCACACATAAAACACTGTCATCACTCACACATAGAACACTGTTATCACCCACACACAGAACACTGTAATCACCCACACAGACAACACTGTTATCACTCACACATAAAACACTGTCATCACTCACACACACAACACTGTTATCACCCACACACACAACACTGTTATCACTCACACATAGAACACTGTTACCACTCATACATGCTGCACAGTTATCACCCACGCATACAACACTGTTATCTCCCAATCCCAGAACATATTTATCATCCACTCACAGAACACTGTTCTCACACACACACAGAACACTGTTATCATCCACACACACACAACACGGTTATCACCCACACCCAGAACACATTTAATATCATCTCACAGAACACTGTTATCACACACACACAAAACACTGTTATCATCCACACACACAACACTGTTATCACCCACACACACAGATCACTCTTATCACCCACACACAGAACATTGTTATCATCCACACACACAACACTGTTATCACCCACACAGACAACACTGTTATCACTCACACATAAAACACTGTCATCACTCACACATAGAACACTGTTATCACCCACTCACAGAACACTGTCAGCACACACACACAGAGCACTGTTATCACCCACATACACAACACTGTTGTCACTCACACATAGAACACTGTTTTAACTCACACCTGCAGCACAGTTAACACCCACGCACACAACACGGTTATCACCCACACCCAGAACACTGTTATCAACGACACACAGAACACTGTTATCACCCACACCCAGAAAACTGTTATCAACCAAACACAGAACACTATTATCACCCACACACAGAACACTGTTATTACCCACACACACAACACTGTTATCACCCACACACACAACACTGTTATCACTCACACATAGAACACTGTTACCACTCATACATGCTGCACAGTTATCACCCACGCATACAACACTGTTATCACCCAATCCCAGAACATATTTATCATCCACTCACAGAACACTGTTATCACACACACACAGAACACTGTTATCATCCACACACACAACACGGTTATCACCCACACACACACAACACTGTTGCTCCCACACACCGAACACTGTTATCACAAACATACACAACACTGTTATCACTCACAATAGAACACTGTTATCACTCATACCTGCAGCATATTTATCACCCACGCACACAACACTGTTCTCTCTCACACATAGAACACTGTTTTAACTCACACCTGCAGAACAGTTATCACCCACGCACACAACACGGTTATCACCCACACACAGAACACTGTTATCACCCACACCCAGAACACTGTTATCACCCACACACAGAACACTGTTATCACCCACACACAGAACACTGTTATCACCCACACACACAACACTGTTCTCTCTCACACATAGAACACTGTTTTAACTCACACCTGCAGAACAGTTCTCACCCACGCACACAACACGGTTATCACCCACACCCAGAACACTGTTATCAACCACACACAGAACACTGTTATCACCCACACACAGAACACTGTTATCACCCACGCACACAACACGGTTATCACCCACACCCAGAACACTGTTATCAACCACACCCAGAACACTGTTATCACCCACACACACAACACTGTTATCACTCACACATAGAACACTGTTATCACTCATACATGCTGCACAGTTATCACACACGCACGCAACACTGTTATCACCCACACCCAGAACACATTTATCATCCACTCACAGAACACTGTTATCACACACACACAGAACACTCTTATCATCTACACACACAACACGGTTATCACCCACACACAGAACACTGTTATCACCCACACACACAACACTGTTATCACTCACACATAAAACAATGTTACCACTCATACATGCTGCACAGTTATCACACACGCATACAACACTGTTATCACCCAATCCCAGAACATATTTATCATCCACTCACAGAACACTGTTCTCTCACACACACAGAACACTGTTATCACTCACACATAGAACACTCTTATCATTCACACACAGAACACTGTTATCATCCACACACACACACACACAACAATGTTGTCACCCACACACAGAACACTTTTACCACCCACACACACAACAGTGTTATCACTCACACATAGAACACTGTTTTAACTCACACCTGCAGCACAGTTATCACCCACGCACACAACACGGTTATCACCCACACCCAGAACACTGTTATCACTCACACATAGAACACTGTTACCACTCATACATGCTGCACAGTTATCACCCACGCATACAACACTGTTATCACCCAATCCCAGAACATATTTATCATCCACACACAGAACACTGTTCTCACACACACACAGAACACTGTTATCATCCATGCACACAACACGGTTATCACCCACACACACACAACACGGTTATCACCCACACGCAGAACACATTTAATATCCTCTCACAGAACACTGTTATCACACACACACAGAACACTGTTATCATCCACACACACAACACTGTTATCACCCACACACACGGATCACTCTTATCACCCACACACAGAACATTGTTATTATCCACACACAGAACACTGTTATCATCCACACAGACAACACTGTTATCACTCACACATAAAACACTGTTATCACTCACACATAGAACACTGTTATCACCCACTCACAGAACACTGTCAGCACACACACACAGAACACTGTTATTACCCACACACACAACACTGTTATCACTCACACATAGAACACTGTTTTAACTCACACCTGCAGCACAGTTATCACCCACGCACACAACACGGTTATCACCCACACCCAGAACACTGTTATCAACCACACACAGAACACTGTTATCACCTACACACACAACACTGTTATCGCCCACACACACAACACTGTTATCACCTACATCCAGAACACTGTTATCATCCACACACAGAACACTGTTATCATCCACACACACACACAATGTTATCACCCACACACAGAACACTTTTACCACCCACACACACAACAGTGTTAACACTCACACATAGAACACTGTTATCACCCACACACACAACACTCTTATCACTCACACGTGCAGCACAGTTATCACCCACGCACGCAACACTATTATCCACACCCAGAACACTATCACCCGCACACAGAGCACTGTTATCACCCACACAGAACACTGTTATCACCCACACACACAACACACTTATCACCCACACCCAGCACACATTTATCATCCTCTCACAGAACACTGTTATCACACACACACAGAACAATGTTATCATCCACACACACAAGACTTTTATCACCCACACACACAGATCACTCTTATCACCCACACACAGAACATTGTTATCATCCACACAGAGAACACTGTCATCACACACACAGGCAACACTGTTATCACTCACACATAGAACACTGTTATCACCCACACACAGAACACTGTCAGCACACACACACAGAACACTGTTATCACCCACACACACAACACTGTTATCACTCACACATAGAACACTGTTATCACCCACACACAGAACACTGTCAGCACACACACACAGAACACTGTTATCACCCACACACACAACACTGTTATCACTCACACATAGAACACTGTTTTAACTCACACCTGCAGCACAGTTATCACCCACGCACACAACACGGTTATCACCCACACCCAGAACATATTTATCATCCACTCACAGAACACTGTTATCACACACACACAGAACACTGTTATCATCCACACACACAACACGGTTATCACTGACACATTAAACACTGTTACCACTCATACATGCTGCACAGTTATCACCCACGCATACAACACTGTTATCACCCACACCCAGAACATATTTATCATCCACTCACAGAACACTGTTATCACTCACACAAAGAACACTGTTATCACTCACACCTGCAGCACAGTTATCACCCACGCACGCAACACTATCACCCACACCCAGAACACTGTTATCACCCACACACACAACACTGTTATCACTCACACATAGATCACTGTTATCACTCATAACTGCTGCACAATGATCACCCACACACACAACACTGTTATCACCCACACCCAGAACACATTTGTCATCCTCTCACAGACACTGTTATCACACACACAGATCACTCTTATCACCCACACACACACAACACTGTTAGCACCCACAACCAGAACACTTTTATCACCCATACACACAACACTGTTATCACTCACACATAAAACGCTGTTATCACCCACACACACAACACAGTTATCACTCACACATTAAACACTGTTATCACTCATACATGATGCACAGTTATCACCCACGCACACAACACTGTTATCACCCACTCCCAGAACATATTTATCATCCACTCACAGAACTCTGTTATCACACACACACAGAACAGTGTTATCATCCACACACACAACACGGTTATCACCCACACACACACAACACTGTTATCACCCACACACAGAACACAGTTATCACCCACACACAGAACACTGTTATCACACACACACACAACAGTGTTATCACCCACACACACAACATTGTTATCACCCACACACACACAACACTGTTAGCACCTACATCCAGAACACTGTTATCATCCACACACAAAAAACTGTTATCATCCACACACACACAACAATGTTATCACCCACATCCATACACTATTATCATCTACACACAGAACACGGTTATCACCCACACACCGAACACTGTTATCACAAACACACACAACACTGTTATCAATCACAATAGAACACTGTTATCACTCACACCTGCAGCACATTTATCACCCACGCACAGAACACGGTTATCACCCACACACACAACACTGTTATCACCCACACACAGAATACAGTTATCACCCACACACAGAACACTGTTATCAGACACACACACAACACTGTTATCAACCACACACACAACATTTTTATCACCCACACGCACCCAACACTGTTATCACCCAAATCCAGTACACTTTTATCACCCACACACACAACACTGTTATCACTGACACATTAAACACTGTTATCACTCATACATGCTGCCCAGTTATCACCCACCCACACAACACTGTTATCACCCACTCCCAGAACATATTTATCCACCACTCACAGAACACTGTTATCACACACACACAGAACAGTGTTATCATCCACTCACACAACACGGTTATCACCCACACACACACAACACTGTTATCATCCACACACAGAACACAGTTAACACCCACACACAGAACACTGTTATCACACACACACACACAACACTGTTATCACCCACACACACAACATTGTTATCACCCACACACACACAACACTGTTATCACCTACATCCAGAACACTGTTATCATCCACACACAGAACACTGTTATCATCCACACACACACAACAATGTTATCACCCTCATCCATACACTATTATCATCCACACACAGAACACGGTTATCACCCACACGCCGAACACTGTTATCACAAACACACACAACACTGTTATCACTCACAATAGAACACTGTTATCACTCACACCTGCAGCACATTTATCAGCCCCGCACAGAACACTGTTATCACCCACACCCAGAACACTGTTATCACCCACACACACAACACTTTTATCACTCACACATAGAACACTGTTATCACTCACACCTGCAGCACATTTATCACCCACGCACAGAACACTGTTATCAGCCACACACACAACACTTTTATCACTCACACATAGAACACTGTTATCACTCACACCTGCAGCACATTTATCACCCACGCACAGAACACTGTTATTACCCACATCCTGAACACTGTTATCACCCACACACTCAACACTTTTATCACTCACCCATAGAACACTGTTATCACTCATACATGCTGCACAGTTATCACTCACGCACACGACACTGTAATCACCCACACACAGAACACATTTATCATCCAATCACAGAACACTGTTATCACCCACACACACAACACTGTTATCATCCACACACAGAACACTGTTATTACCCACACACACAACAGTGTTATCACCCACACACAGAACACTGTTATCATCCACTCACAGAACACTGTTATCATCCACACAGAACACTGTTATCTCCCACACACACAACACTGTTATCACCCACACACAGAACACTGTTAACATCCACTCACAGAACACTGTAATCACCCACACAGAACACTGTTATCTCCCACACACACAACACTGTTATCACCCACACGCACACAACACTGTTATCACCTACATCCAGAACACTGTTATCATCCACACACAGAACACTGTTATCATCCACACACACACAACAATGTTATCACCCACATCGATACACTGTTATCACCCACACACAGAACACTGTTATTACCCACACACAGAACACTGTTATCACCCACACACGGAACACCGTTATCACCCACACACACAACACTGTTATCACTCACACACACAACACTGTTATCACTCACACATAGAACACTGTTTTAACTCACACCTGCAGCACAGTTATCACCCACGCACTCAACACTGTTATCTCCCACACCCAGAAGACTGTTATCACCCACACACAGAACACTGTTATCACCCACACACAGAACACTGTTCTCACCACACACGGAACACCGTTATCACCCACGCACACAACACTGTTATCTTCCACTCCCAGAACATATTTATCATCTACTCACAGAACACTGTTATCACACACACACAGAACACTGTTATCATCCACACACACAACACGGTTATCACCCACACACACACACAACACTATTATCACCCACACACAGAACACAGTTATCACCCACACACAGAACACTGTTGTCAGAACACTGTTATCACCCACACACAGAAAACTGTCAGCACACACACACAGAACACTGTTATCACCCACACACACAACACTGTTATCACTCACACACGGAACACCGTTATCACCCACGCACACAACACTGTTATCATCCGCTCCCAGAACATATTTATCATCTACTCACAGAACACTGTTATCACACACACACAGAACACTGTTATCATCCACACACACAACACGGTTATCACCCACACACACACACAACACTATTATCACCCACACACAGAACACAGTTATCACCCACACACAGAACACTGTTGTCAGAACACTGTTATCACCCACACACAGAAAACTGTCAGCACACACACACAGAACACTGTTATCACCCACACACACAACACTGTTATCACTCACACATAGAACACTGTTATCACCCACACACAGAACACTGTCAGCACACACACACAGAACACTGTTATCACCCACACACACAACACTGTTATCACTCACACATAGAACACTGTTTTAACTCACACCTGCAGCACAGTTATCACCCACGCACACAACACGGTTATCACCCACACCCAGAACATATTTATCATCCACTCACAGAACACTGTTATCACACACACATAGAACACTGTTATCATCCACACACACAACAGGGTTATCACTGACACATTAAACACTGTTACCACTCATACATGCTGCACAGTTATCACCCACGCATACAACACTGTTATCACCCAATCCCAGAACATATTTATCATCCACTCACAGAACACTGTTATCACTCACACATAGAACACTGTTATCACTCACACCTGCAGCACAGTTATCACCCACGCACGCAACACTATCACCCACACCCAGAACACTGTTATCACCTGCACACAGAGCACTGTTATCACCCACACACAGAACACTGTTATCACCCACACACACAACACTGTTATCACTCACACATAGAACACTGTTATCATTCATACCTGCTGCACAATGATCACCCACACACACAACACTGTTATCACCCATTTATCATACTCTCACAGAACACTGTTATCACACACACAGAACACTGTTATCATCCACACACATAACACTGTTATCACCCACACACACAGATCACTCTTATCACCCACACACACACAACACTGTTATCACCCACATCCAGAACACTTTTATCACCCACACACACAACACTGTTATCACTCACACATAAAACGCTGTTATCATCCACACACACAACACTGTTATCACTCACACATTAAACACTGTTATCACTCATACATGATGCACAATTATCACCCACGCACACAACACTGTTATCACCCACTCCCAGAACAGTGTTATCATCCACTCACAGAACACTGTTATCACACACACACAGAACAGTGTTATCATCCACACACACAACACTGTTATCACCCACACACGGAACACCGTTATCACCCACACACACAACACTGTTATCACTCACACATAGAACACTATTATCACTCATACATGCTGCACAGTTATCACCCACGCACGCAACACTGTCATCACCCACACCCAGAACACATTTATCATCCACTCACAGAACACTGTTATCACACACACACAGAACACTCTTATCATCTACACACACAACACGGTTATCACCCACACACAGAACACTGTTATCACCCACACACACAACACTGTTATCACTCACACATAGAACACTGTTACCACTCATACATGCTGCACAGTTATCACCCACGCATACAACACTGTTATCACCCAATCCCAGAACATATTTATCATCCACTCACAGAACACTGTTCTCACACACACACAGAACACTGTTATCATCCACACACACACAACACGGTTATCACCCACACCCAGAACACATTTAATATCATCTCACAGAACACTGTTATCACACACACACAAAACACTGTTATCATCCACACACACAACACTGTTATCACCCACACACACAGATCACTCTTATCACCCACACACAGAACATTGTTATCATCCACACACAGAACACTGTTATCACCCACACAGACAACACTGTTATCACTCACACATAAAACACTGTCATCACTCACACATAGAACACTGTTATCACCCACTCACAGAACACTGTCAGCACACACACACAGAGCACTGTTATCACCCACATATACAACACTGTTGTCACTCACACATAGAACACTGTTTTAACTCACACCTGCAGCACAGTTATCACCCACGCACACAACACGGTTATCACCCACACCCAGAACACTGTTATCAACGACACACAGAACACTGTTATCACCCACACCCAGAAAACTGTTATCAACCAAACACAGAACACTATTATCACCCACACACAGAACACTGTTATTACCCACACACACAACACTGTTATCACCCACACACACAACACTGTTATCACTCACACATAGAACACTGTTACCACTCATACATGCTGCACAGTTATCACCCACGCATACAACACTGTTATCACCCAATCCCAGAACATATTTATCATCCACTCACAGAACACTGTTATCATCCACACACACAACACGGTTATCACCCACACACACACAACACTGTTGCTCCCACACACCGAACACTGTTATCACAAACATACACAACACTGTTATCAATCACAATAGAACACTGTTATCACTCACACCTGCAGCACATTTATCACCCACGCACACAACACTGTTCTCTCTCACACATAGAACACTGTTTTAACTCACACCTGCAGAACAGTTATCACCCATGCACACAACACGGTTATCACCCACACCCAGAACACTGTTATCAACCACACCCAGAACACTGTTATCACCCACACACAGAACACTGTTATCACCCACACACAGAACACTGTTATCACCCACACACACAACACTGTTCTCTCTCACACATAGAACACTGTTTTAACTCACACCTGCAGAACAGTTATCACCCACGCACACAACACGGTTATCACCCACACCCAGAACACTGTTATCAACCACACACAGAACACTGTTATCACCCACGCACACAACACGGTTATCACCCACACCCAGAACACTGTTATCAACCACACCCAGAACACTGTTATCACCCACACACACAACACTGTTATCATCCACACACACAACACTGTTATCACCCACACACACAGATCACTCTTATCACCCACACACAGAACATTGTTATCGTCCACACACAGAACACTGTTATCACCCACACAGACAACACTGTTATCACTCACACATAAAACACTGTCATCACTCACACATAGAACACTGTTATCACCCACACACAGAACACTGTTATCACCCACACAGACAACACTGTTATCACTCACACATAAAACACTGTCATCACTCACACACACAACACTGTTATCACCCACACACACAACACTGTTATCACTCACACATAGAACACTGTTACCACTCATACATGCTGCACAGTTATCACCCACGCATACAACACTGTTATCACCCAATCCCAGAACATATTTATCATCCACTCACAGAACACTGTTCTCACACACACAGAACACTGTTATCATCCAAACACACACAACACTGTTATCACCCACACCCAGAACACATTTAATATCATCTCACAGAACACTGTTATCACACACACACAAAACACTGTTATCATCCACACACACAACACTGTTATCACCCACACACACAGATCACTCTTATCACCCACACACAGAACATTGTTATCATCCACACACAGAACACTGTTATCACCCACACAGACAACACTGTTATCACTCACACATAAAACACTGTCATCACTCACACATAGAACACTGTTATCACCCACTCACAGAACACTGTCAGCACACACACACAGAGCACTGTTATCACCCACATACACAACACTGTTGTCACTCACACATAGAACACTGTTTTAACTCACACCTGCAGCACAGTTATCACCCACGCACACAACACGGTTATCACCCACACCCAGAACACTGTTATCAACGACACACAGAACACTGTTATCACCCACACCCAGAAAACTGTTATCAACCAAACACAGAACACTATTATCACCCACACACAGAACACTGTTATTACCCACACACACAACACTGTTATCACCCACACACACAACACTGTTATCACTCACACATAGAACACTGTTACCACTCATACATGCTGCACAGTTATCACCCACGCATACAACACTGTTATCACCCAATCCCAGAACATATTTATCATCCACTCACAGAACACTGTTATCACACACACACAGAACACTGTTATCATCCACACACACAAAACGGTTATCACCCACACACACACAACACTGTTGCTCCCACACACCGAACACTGTTATCACAAACATACACAACACTGTTATCACTCACAATAGAACACTGTTATCACTCACACCTGCAGCACATTTATCACCCACGCACACAACACTGTTCTCTCTCACACATAGAACACTGTTTTAACTCAAACCTGCAGAACAGTTATCACCCACGCACACAACACGGTTATCACCCACACCCAGAACACTGTTATCAACCACACCCAGAACACTGTTATCACCCACACACAGAACACTGTTATCACCCACACACAGAACACTGTTATCACCCACACACACAACACTGTTCTCTCTCACACATAGAACACTGTTTTAACTCACACCTGCAGAACAGTTATCACCCACGCACACAACACGGTTATCACCCACACCCAGAACACTGTTATCAACCACACACAGAACACTGTTATCACCCACACACAGAACACTGTTATCACCCACGCACACAACACGGTTATCACCCACACCCAGAACACTGTTATCAACCACACTCAGAACACTGTTATCACCCACACACACAACACTGTTATCACTCACACATAGAACACTGTTATCACTCATACATGCTGCACAGTTATCACCCACGCACGCAACACTGTTATCACCCACACCCAGAACACATTTATCATCCACTCACAGAACACTGTTATCACACACACACAGAACACTCTTATCATCTACACACACAACACGGTTATCACCCACACACAGAACACTGTTCTCACCCACACACACAACACTGTTATCACTCACACATAGAACAATGTTACCACTCATACATGCTGCACAGTTATCACACACGCATACAACACTGTTATCACCCAATCCCAGAACATATTTATCATCCACTCACAGAACACTGTTCTCTCACACACACAGAACACTGTTATCACTCACACATAGAACACTCTTATCATCCACACACAGAACACTGTTATCATCCACACACACACACACAACAATGTTGTCACCCACACACAGAACACTTTTACCACCCACACACACAACAGTGTTATCACTCACACATAGAACACTGTTTTAACTCACACCTGCAGCACAGTTATCACCCACGCACACAACACGGTTATCACCCACACCCAGAACACTGTTATCACTCACACATAGAACACTGTTACCACTCATACATGCTGCACAGTTATCACCCACGCATACAACACTGTTATCACCCAATCCCAGATCATATTTATCATCCACACACAGAACACTGTTCTCACACACACACAGAACACTGTTATCATCCACACACACAACACGGTTATCACCCACACACACACAACACGGTTATCACCCACACGCAGAACACATTTAATATCCTCTCACAGAACACTGTTATCACACACACACAGAACACTGTTATCATCCACACACACAACACTGTTATCACCCACACACACGGATCACTCTTATCACCCACACACAGAACATTGTTATTATCCACACACAGAACACTGTTATCATCCACACAGACAACACTGTTATCACTCACACATAAAACACTGTTATCACTCACACATAGAACACTGTTATCACCCACTCACAGAACACTGTCAGCACACACACACAGAACACTGTTATCACCCACACACACAACACTGTTATCACTCACACATAGAACAATGTTTTAACTCACACCTGCAGCACAGTTATCACCCACGCACACAACACGGTTATCACCCACACCCAGAACACTGTTATCAACCACACACAGAACACTGTTATCACCTACACACACAACACTGTTATCACCCACACACACACAACACTGTTATCACCTACATCCAGAACACTGTTATCATCCACACACAGAACACTGTTATCATCCACACACACACACAATGTTATCACCCACACACAGAACACTTTTACCACGCACACACACAACAGTGTTAACACTCACACATAGAACACTGTTATCACCCACACACACAACACTCTTATCACTCACACCTGCAGCACAGTTATCACCCACGCACGCAACACTATCATCCACACCCAGAACACTGTTATCACCCGCACACAGAGCACTGTTATCACCCACACAGAACACTGTTATCACCCACACACACAACACACTTATCACCCACACCCAGAACACATTTATCATCCTCTCACAGAACACTGTTATCACACACACACAGAACAATGTTATCATCCACACACACAAGACTGTTATCACCCACACACACGGATCACTCTTATCACCCACACACAGAACATTGTTATCATCCACACAGAGAACACTGTCATCACACACACAGACAACACTGTTATCACTCACACATAGAACACTGTTATCACCCACACACAGAACACTGTCAGCACACACACACAGAACACTGTTATCACCCACACACACAACACTGTTATCACTCACACATAGAACACTGTTTTAACTCACACCTGCAGCACAGTTATCACCCACGCACACAACACGGTTATCACCCACACCCAGAACATATTTATCATCCACTCACAGAACACTGTTATCACACACACACAGAACACTGTTATCATCCACACACACAACACGGTTATCACTGACACATTAAACACTGTTACCACTCATACATGCTGCACAGTTATCACCCACGCATACAACACTGTTATCACCCACACCCAGAACATATTTATCATCCACTCACAGAACACTGTTATCACTCACACAAAGAACACTGTTATCACTCACACCTGCAGCACAGTTATCACCCACGCACGCAACACTATCACCCACACCCAGAACACTGTTATCACCCACACACACAACACTGTTATCACTCACACATAGATCACTGTTATCATTCATACCTGCTGCACAATGATCACCCACACACACAACACTGTTATCACCCACACCCAGAACACATTTATCATCCTCTCACAGACACTGTTATCACACACACAAAGAACACTGTTATCACTCACACCTGCAGCACAGTTATCACCCACGCACGCAACACTATCACCCACACCCAGAACACTGTTATCACCCACACACACAACACTGTTATCACTCACACATAGATCACTGTTATCATTCATACCTGCTGCACAATGATCACCCACACACACAACACTGTTATCACCCACAACCAGAACACTTTTATCACCCATACACACAACACTGTTATCACTCACACATAAAACGCTGTTATCACCCACACACACAACACTGTTATCACTCACACATTAAACACTGTTATCACTCATACTTGCTGCACAGTTATCACCCACGCACACAACACTGTTATCACCCACTCCCAGAACATATTTATCATCCACTCACACAACTCTGTTATCACACACACACAGAACAGTGTTATCATCCGCACACACAACACGGTTATCACCCACACACACACAACACTGTTATCACCCACACACAGAACACAGTTATCACCCACACACAGAACACTGTTATCACACACACACACACAACAGTGTTATCACCCACACACACAACATTGTTATCACCCACACACACACAACACTGTTAGCACCTACATCCAGAACACTGTTATCATCCACACACAAAAAACTGTTATCATCCACACACACACAACAATGTTATCACCCACATCCATACACTATTATCATCTACACACAGAACACGGTTATCACCCACACACCGAACACTGTTATCACAAACACACACAACACTGTTATCAATCACAATAGAACACTGTTATCACTCACACCTGCAGCACATTTATCACCCACGCACAGAACACGGTTATCACCCACACACACAACACTGTTATCACCCACACACAGAATACAGTTATCACCCACACACAGAACACTGTTATCAGACACACACACAACACTGTTATCAACCACACACACAACATTTTTATCACCCACACGCACACAACACTGTTATCACCCAAATCCAGTACACTTTTATCACCCACACACACAACACTGTTATCACTGACACATTAAACACTGTTATCACTCATACATGCTGCACAGTTATCACCCACCCACACAACACTGTTATCACCCACTCCCAGAACATATTTATCCACCACTCACAGAACACTGTTATCACACACACACAGAACAGTGTTATCATCCACTCACACAACACGGTTATCACCCACACACACACAACACTGTTATCATCCACACACAGAACACAGTTAACACCCACACACAGAACACTGTTATCACACACACACACACAACACTGTTATCACCCACACACACAACATTGTTATCACCCACACACACACAACACTGTTATCACCTACATCCAGAACACTGTTATCATCCACACACAGAACACTGTTATCATCCACACACACACAACAATGTTATCACCCTCATCCATACACTATTATCATCCACACACAGAACACGGTTATCACCCACACGCCGAACACTGTTATCACAAACACACACAACACTGTTATCACTCACAATAGAACACTGTTATCACTCACACCTGCAGCACATTTATCAGCCCCGCACAGAACACTGTTATCACCCACACCCAGAACACTGTTATCACCCACACACACAACACTTTTATCACTCACACATAGAACACTGTTATCACTCACACCTGCAGCACATTTATCACCCACGCACAGAACACTGTTATCACCCACACACAGAACACTTTTATCACTCACACATAGAACACTGTTATCACTCACACCTGCAGCACATTTATCACCCACGCACAGAACACTGTTATCACCCACATCCTGAACACTGTTATCACCCACACACTCAACACTTTTATCACTCACCCATAGAACACTGTTATCACTCATACATGCTGCACAGTTATCACTCACGCACACGACACTGTAATCACCCACACACAGAACACATTTATCATCCAATCACAGAACACTGTCATCACACACACACAGAACACTCTTATCATCCACACACAGAACACTGTTATTACCCACACACACAACACTGTTATCACCCACACACAGAACACTGTTATCATCCACTCACAGAACACTGTTATCATCCACACAGAACACTGTTATCTCCCACACACACAACACTGTTATCACCCACACACAGAACACTGTTAACATCCACTCACAGAACACTGTAATCACCCACACAGAACACTGTTATCTCCCACACACACAACACTGTTTTCACCCACACGCACACAACACTGTTATCACCTACATCCAGAACACTGTTATCATCCACACACAGAACACTGTTATCATCCACACACACACAACAATGTTATCACCCACATCGATACACTGTTATCACCCACACACAGAACACTGTTATTACCCACACACAGAACACTGTTATCACCCACACACGGAACACCGTTATCACCCACACACACAACACTGTTATCACTCACACACACAACACTGTTATCACTCACACATAGAACACTGTTTTAACTCACACCTGCAGCACAGTTATCACCCACGCACTCAACACTGTTATCTCCCACACCCAGAAGACTGTTATCACCCACACACAGAACACTGTTATCACCCACACACAGAACACTGTTCTCACCACACACGGAACACCGTTATCACCCACGCACACAACACTGTTATCATCCACTCCCAGAACATATTTATCATCTACTCACAGAACACTGTTATCACACACACACAGAACACTGTTATCATCCACACACACAACACGGTTATCACCCACACACACACACAACACTATTATCACCCACACACAGAACACAGTTATCACCCACACACTGAACACTGTTGTCAGAACACTGTTATCACCCACACACAGAAAACTGTCAGCACACACACACAGAACACTGTTATCACCCATACACACAACACTGTTATCACTCACACATAGAACACTGTTATCACCCACACACAGAACACTGTCAGCACACACACAGAACACTGTTATCACCCACACACACAACACTGTTATCACTCACACATAGAACACTGTTATCACCCACACACAGAACACTGTCAGCACACACACACAGAACACTGTTATCACCCACACACACAACACTGTTATCACTCACACATAGAACACTGTTTTAACTCACACCTGCAGCACAGTTATCACCCACGCACACAACACGGTTATCACCCACACCCAGAACATATTTATCATCCACTCACAGAACACTGTTATCACACACACATAGAACACTGTTATCATCCACACACACAACAGGGTTATCACTGACACATTAAACACTGTTACCACTCATACATGCTGCACAGTTATCACCCACGCATACAACACTGTTATCACCCAATCCCAGAACATATTTATCATCCACTCACAGAACACTGTTATCACTCACACATAGAACACTGTTATCACTCACACGTGCAGCACAGTTATCACCCACGCACGCAACACTATCACCCACACCCAGAACACTGTTATCACCTGCACACAGAGCACTGTTATCTCCCACACACAGAACACTGTTATCACCCACACACACAACACTGTTATCACTCACACATAGAACACTGTTATCATTCATACCTGCTGCACAATGATCACCCACACACACAACACTGTTATCACCCATTTATCATACTCTCACAGAACACTGTTATCACACACACAGAACACTGTTATCATCCACACACATAACACTGTTATCACCCACACACACAGATCACTCTTATCACCCACACACACACAACACTGTTATCACCCACATCCAGAACACTTTTATCACCCACACACACAACACTGTTATCACTCACACATAAAACGCTGTTATCACCCACACACACAACACTGTTATCACTCACACATTAAACACTGTTATCACTCATACATGATGCACAATTATCACCCACGCACACAACACTGTTATCACCCACTCCCAGAACAGTGTTATCATCCACTCACAGAACACTGTTATCACACACACACTGAACAGTGTTATCATCCACACACACAACACTGTTATCACCCACACACGGAACACCGTTATCACCCACACACACAACACTGTTATCACTCACACATAGAACACTATTATCACTCATACATGCTGCACAGTTATCACCCACGCACGCAACACTGTTATCACCCACACCCAGAACACATTTATCATCCACTCACAGAACACTGTTATCACACACACACAGAACACTCTTATCATCTACACACACAACACGGTTATCACCCACACACAGAACACTGTTATCACCCACACACACAACACTGTTATCACTCACACATAGAACAATGTTACCACTCATACATGCTGCACAGTTATTACACACGCATACAACACTGTTATCACCCAATCCCAGAACATATTTATCATCCACTCACAGAACACTGTTCTCTCACACACACAGAACACTGTTATCACTCACACATAGAACACTCTTATCATCCACACACAGAACATTGTTATCATACATACACACACACACACAACAATGTTGTCACCCACACACAGAACACTTTTACCACCCACACACACAACAGTGTTATCACTCACACATAGAACACTGTTTTAACTCACACCTGCAGCACAGTTATCACCCACGCACACAACACGGTTATCACCCACACCCAGAACACTGTTATCACTCACACATAGAACACTGTTACCACTCATACATGCTGCACAGTTATCACCCACGCATACAACACTGTTATCACCCAATCCCAGAACATATTTATCATCCACACACAGAACACTGTTCTCACACACACACAGAACACTGTTATCATCCACACACACAACACGGTTATCACACACACACAACACGGTTATCACCCACACACAGAACACATTTGATATCCTCTCACAGAACACTGTCATCACACACACACAGAACACTGTTATCACCCACACCCTGAACACTGTTATCATCCACTCACAGAACATTGTTATCACACACACAGAACACTCTGATCATCCACACACACAACACGGTTATCACCTACATCCAGAACACTGTTATCATCCACACACAGAACACTGTTATCATCCACACACACACACAACAATGTTGTCACCCACACACAGAACACTTTTACCACCCACACACACAACAGTGTTATCACTTACACATAGAACACTGTTTTAACTCACACCTGCAGCACAGTTATCAACCACGCACACAACACGGTTATAACCCACACCCAGAACACTGTTATCACTCACACATAGAACACTGTTACCACTCATACATGCTGCACAGTTATCACCCACGCATACAACACTGTTATCACCCAATCCCAGAACATATTTATCATCCACTCACAGAACACTGTTCTCACACACATACAGAACACTGTTATCATCCACACACACACAACACGGTTATCACCCACACCCAGAACACATTTAATATCATCTCACAGAACACTGTTATCACACACACACAAAACACTGTTATCATCCACACACACAACACTGTTATCACCCACACACACAGATCACTCTTATCACCCACACACAGAACATTGTTATCATCCACACACAGAACACTGTTATCACCCACACAAACAACACTGTTATCACTCACACATAAAACACTGTCATCACTCACAAATAGAACACTGTTATCACCCACTCACAGAACACTGTCAGCACACACACACAGAGCACTGTTATCACCCACATACACAACACTGTTGTCACTCACACATAGAACACTGTTTTAACTCACACCTGCAGCACAGTTATCACCCACGCACACAACACGGTTATCACCCACACCCAGAACACTGTTATCAACGACACACAGAACACTGTTATCACCCACACCCAGAAAACTGTTATCAACCAAACACAGAACACTATTATCACCCACACACAGAACACTGTTATTACCCACACACACAACACTGTTATCACCCACGCATACAACACTGTTATCACCCAATCCCAGAACATATTTATCATCCACTCACAGAACACTGTTATCATCCACACACACAACACGGTTATCACCCACACACACACAACACTGTTGCTCCCACACACCGAACACTGTTATCACAAACATACACAACACTGTTATCACTCACAATAGAACACTGTTATCACTCACACCTGCAGCACATTTATCACCCACGCACACAACACTGTTCTCTCTCACACATAGAACACTGTTTTAACTCACACCTGCAGAACAGTTATCACCCATGCACACAACACGGTTATCACCCACACCCAGAACACTGTTATCAACCACACCCAGAACACTGTTATCACCCACACACAGAACACTGTTATCACCCACACACAGAACACTGTTATCACCCACACACACAACACTGTTCTCTCTCACACATAGAACACTGTTTTAACTCACACCTGCAGAACAGTTATCACCCACGCACACAACACGGTTATCACCCACACCCAGAACACTGTTAACAACCACACACAGAACACTGTTATCACCCACGCACACAACACGGTTATCACCCACACCCAGAACACTGTTATCAACCACACCCAGAACACTGTTATCACCCACACACACAACACTGTTATCATCCACACACACAACACTGTTATCACCCACACACACAGATCACTCTTATCACCCACACACAGAACATTGTTATCGTCCACACACAGAACACTGTTATCACCCACACAGACAACACTGTTATCACTCACACATAAAACACTGTCATCACTCACACATAGAACACTGTTATCACCCACACACAGAACACTGTTATCACCCACACAGACAACACTGTTATCACTCACACATAAAACACTGTCATCACTCACACACACAACACTGTTATCACCCACACACACAACACTGTTATCACTCACACATAGAACACTGTTACCACTCATACATGCTGCACAGTTATCACCCACGCATACAACACTGTTATCACCCAATCCCAGAACATATTTATCATCCACTCACAGAACACTGTTCTCACACACACACAGAACACTGTTATCATCCAAACACACACAACACTGTTATCACCCACACCCAGAACACATTTAATATCATCTCACAGAACACTGTTATCACACACACACAAAACACTGTTATCATCCACACACACAACACTGTTATCACCCACACACACAGATCACTCTTATCACCCACACACAGAACATTGTTATCATCCACACACAGAACACTGTTATCACCCACACAGACAACACTGTTATCACTCACACATAAAACACTGTCATCACTCACACATAGAACACTGTTATCACCCACTCACAGAACACTGTCAGCACACACACACAACACTGTTGTCACTCACACATAGAACACTGTTTTAACTCACACCTGCAGCACAGTTATCACCCACGCACACAACACGGTTATCACCCACACCCAGAACACTGTTATCAACGACACACAGAACACTGTTATCACCCACACCCAGAAAACTGTTATCAACCAAACACAGAACACTATTATCACCCACACACAGAACACTGTTATTACCCACACACACAACACTGTTATCACCCACACACACAACACTGTTATCACTCACACATAGAACACTGTTACCACTCATACATGCTGCACAGTTATCACCCACGCATACAACACTGTTATCACCCAATCCCAGAACATATTTATCATCCACTCACAGAACACTGTTATCACACACACACAGAACACTGTTATCATCCACACACACAACACGGTTATCACCCACACACAAACAACACTGTTGCTCCCACACACCGAACACTGTTATCACAAACATACACAACACTGTTATCACTCACAATAGAACACTGTTATCACTCACACCTGCAGCACATTTATCACCCACGCACACAACACTGTTCTCTCTCACACATAGAACACTGTTTTAACTCACACCTGCAGAACAGTTATCACCCACGCTCACAACACGGTTATCACCCACACCCAGAACACTGTTATCAACCACACCCAGAACACTGTTATCACCCACACACAGAACACTGTTATCACCCACACACAGAACACTGTTATCACCCACACACACAACACTGTTCTCTCTCACACATAGAACACTGTTTTAACTCACACCTGCAGAACAGTTATCACCCACGCACACAACACGGTTATCACCCACACCCAGAACACTGTTATCAACCACACACAGAACACTGTTATCACCCTCACACAGAACACTGTTATCACCCACGCACACAACACGGTTATCACCCACACCCAGAACACTGTTATCAACCACACCCAGAACACTGTTATCACCCACACACACAACACTGTTATCACTCACACATAGAATACTGTTATCACTCATACATGCTGCACAGTTATCACCCACGCACGCAACACTGTTATCACCCACACCCAGAACACATTTATCATCCACTCACAGAACACTGTTATCACACACACACAGAACACTCTTATCATCTACACACACAACACGGTTATCACCCACACACAGAACACTGTTCTCACCCACACACACAACACTGTTATCACTCACACATAGAACAATGTTACCACTCATACATGCTGCACAGTTATCACACACGCATACAACACTGTTATCACCCAATCCCAGAACATATTTATCATCCACTCACAGAACACTGTTCTCTCACACACACAGAACACTGTTATCACTCACACATAGAACACTCTTATCATCCACACACAGAACACTGTTATCATCCACACACACACACACAACAATGTTGTCACCCACACACAGAACACTTTTACCACCCACACACACAACAGTGTTATCACTCACACATAGAACACTGTTTTAACTCACACCTGCAGCACAGTTATCACCCACGCACACAACACGGTTATCACCCACACCCAGAACACTGTTATCACTCACACATAGAACACTGTTACCACTCATACATGCTGCACAGTTATCACCCACGCATACAACACTGTTATCACCCAATCCCAGAACATATTTATCATCCACACACAGAACACTGTTCTCACACACACACAGAACACTGTTATCATCCACACACACAACACGGTTATCACCCACACACACACAACACGGTTATCACCCACACGCAGAACACATTTAATATCCTCTCACAGAACACTGTTATCACACACACACAGAACACTGTTATCATCCACACACACAACACTGTTATCACCCACACACACGGATCACTCTTATCACCCACACACAGAACATTGTTATTATCCACACACAGAACACTGTTATCATCCACACAGACAACACTGTTATCACTCACACATAAAACACTGTTATCACTCACACATAGAACACTGTTATCACCCACTCACAGAACACTGTCAGCACACACACACAGAACACTGTTATCACCCACACACACAACACTGTTATCACTCACACATAGAACACTGTTTTAACTCACACCTGCAGCACAGTTATCACCCACGCACACAACACGGTTATCACCCACACCCAGAACACTGTTATCAACCACACACAGAACACTGTTATCACCTACACACACAACACTGTTATCACCCACACACACACAACACTGTTATCACCTACATCCAGAACACTGTTATCATCCACACACAGAACACTGTTATCATCCACACACACACACAATGTTATCACCCACACACAGAATACTTTTACCACCCACACACACAACAGTGTTAACACTCACACATAGAACACTGTTATCACACACACACACAACACTCTTATCACTCACACCTGCAGCACAGTTATCACCCACGCACGCAACACTATCATCCACACCCAGAACACTGTTATCACCCGCACACAGAGCACTGTTATCACCCACACAGAACACTGTTATCACCCACACACACAACACACTTATCACCCACACCCAGAACACATTTATCATCCTCTCACAGAACACTGTTATCACACACACACAGAACAATGTTATCATCCACACACACAAGACTGTTATCACCCACACACACAGATCACTCTTATCACCCACACACAGAACATTGTTATCATCCACACAGAGAACACTGTCATCACACACACAGGCAACACTGTTATCACTCACACATAGAACACTGTTTTCACCCACACACAGAACACTGTCAGCACACACACACAGAACACTGTTATCACCCACACACACAACACTGTTATCACTCACACATAGAACACTGTTATCACCCACACACAGAACACTATCAGCACACACACTCAGAACACTGTTATCACCCACACACACAACACTGTTATCACTCACACATAGAACACTGTTTTAACACATACCTGCAGCACAGTTATCACCCACGCACACAACACGGTTATCACCCACACCCAGAACATATTTATCATCCACTCACAGAACACTGTTATCACACACACACAGAACACTGTTATCATCCACACACACAAGACTGTTATCACCCACACACACGGATCACTCTTATCACCCACACACAGAACATTGTTATCATCCACACAGAGAACACTGTCATCACACACACAGACAACACTGTTATCACTCACACATAGAACACTGTTATCACCCACACACAGAACACTGTCAGCACACACACACAGAACACTGTTATCACCCACACACACAACACTGTTATCACTCACACATAGAACACTGTTATCACCCACACACAGAACACTGTCAGCACACACACACAGAACACTGTTATCACCCACACACACAACACTGTTATCACTCACACATAGAACACTGTTTTAACTCACACCTGCAGCACAGTTATCACCCACGCACACAACACGGTTATCACCCACACCCAGAACATATTTATCATCCACTCACAGAACACTGTTATCACACACACACAGAACACTCTTATCATCTACACACACAACACGGTTATCACCCACACACAGAACACTGTTCTCACCCACACACACAACACTGTTATCACTCACACATAGAACAATGTTACCACTCATACATGCTGCACAGTTATCACACACGCATACAACACTGTTATCACCCAATCCCAGAACATATTTATCATCCACTCACAGAACACTGTTCTCTCACACACACAGAACACTGTTATCACTCACACATAGAACACTCTTATCATCCACACACAGAACACTGTTATCATCCACACACACACACACAACAATGTTGTCACCCACACACAGAACACTTTTACCACCCACACACACAACAGTGTTATCACTCACACATAGAACACTGTTTTAACTCACACCTGCAGCACAGTTATCACCCACGCACACAACACGGTTATCACCCACACCCAGAACACTGTTATCACTCACACATAGAACACTGTTACCACTCATACATGCTGCACAGTTATCACCCACGCATACAACACTGTTATCACCCAATCCCAGAACATATTTATCATCCACACACAGAACACTGTTCTCACACACACACAGAACACTGTTATCATCCACACACACAACACGGTTATCACCCACACACACACAACACGGTTATCACCCACACGCAGAACACATTTAATATCCTCTCACAGAACACTGTTATCACACACACACAGAACACTGTTATCATCCACACACACAACACTGTTATCACCCACACACACGGATCACTCTTATCACCCACACACAGAACATTGTTATTATCCACACACAGAACACTGTTATCATCCACACAGACAACACTGTTATCACTCACACATAAAACACTGTTATCACTCACACATAGAACACTGTTATCACCCACTCACAGAACACTGTCAGCACACACACACAGAACACTGTTATCACCCACACACACAACACTGTTATCACTCACACATAGAACACTGTTTTAACTCACACCTGCAGCACAGTTATCACCCACGCACACAACACGGTTATCACCCACACCCAGAACACTGTTATCAACCACACACAGAACACTGTTATCACCTACACACACAACACTGTTATCACCCACACACACACAACACTGTTATCACCTACATCCAGAACACTGTTATCATCCACACACAGAACACTGTTATCATCCACACACACACACAATGTTATCACCCACACACAGAACACTTTTACCACCCACACACACAACAGTGTTAACACTCACACATAGAACACTGTTATCACACACACACACAACACTCTTATCACTCACACCTGCAGCACAGTTATCACCCACGCACGCAACACTATCATCCACACCCAGAACACTGTTATCACCCGCACACAGAGCACTGTTATCACCCACACAGAACACTGTTATCACCCACACACACAACACACTTATCACCCACACCCAGAACACATTTATCATCCTCTCACAGAACACTGTTATCACACACACACAGAACAATGTTATCATCCACACACACAAGACTGTTATCACCCACACACACAGATCACTCTTATCACCCACACACAGAACATTGTTATCATCCACACAGAGAACACTGTCATCACACACACAGGCAACACTGTTATCACTCACACATAGAACACTGTTTTCACCCACACACAGAACACTGTCAGCACACACACACAGAACACTGTTATCACCCACACACACAACACTGTTATCACTCACACATAGAACACTGTTATCACCCACACACAGAACACTATCAGCACACACACTCAGAACACTGTTATCACCCACACACACAACACTGTTATCACTCACACATAGAACACTGTTTTAACACATACCTGCAGCACAGTTATCACCCACGCACACAACACGGTTATCACCCACACCCAGAACATATTTATCATCCACTCACAGAACACTGTTATCACACACACACAGAACACTGTTATCATCCACACACACAAGACTGTTATCACCCACACACACGGATCACTCTTATCACCCACACACAGAACATTGTTATCATCCACACAGAGAACACTGTCATCACACACACAGACAACACTGTTATCACTCACACATAGAACACTGTTATCACCCACACACAGAACACTGTCAGCACACACACACAGAACACTGTTATCACCCACACACACAACACTGTTATCACTCACACATAGAACACTGTTATCACCCACACACAGAACACTGTCAGCACACACACACAGAACACTGTTATCACCCACACACACAACACTGTTATCACTCACACATAGAACACTGTTTTAACTCACACCTGCAGCACAGTTATCACCCACGCACACAACACGGTTATCACCCACACCCAGAACATATTTATCATCCACTCACAGAACACTGTTATCACACACACACAGAACACTGTTATCATCCACACACACAACACGGTTATCACTGACACATTAAACACTGTTACCACTCATACATGCTGCACAGTTATCACCCACGCATACAACACTGTTATCACCCACACCCAGAACATATTTATCATCCACTCACAGAACACTGTTATCACTCACACAAAGAACACTGTTATCACTCACACCTGCAGCACAGTTATCACCCACGCACGCAACACTATCACCCACACCCAGAACACTGTTATCACCCACACACACAACACTGTTATCACTCACACATAGATCACTGTTATCATTCATACCTGCTGCACAATGATCACCCACACACACAACACTGTTATCACCCACACCCAGAACACATTTATCATCCTCTCACAGACACTGTTATCACACACACAGATCACTCTTATCACCCACACACACACAACACTGTTATCACCCACAACCAGAACACTTTTATCACCCATACACACAACACTGTTATCACTCACACATAAAACGCTGTTATCACCCACACACACAACACTGTTATCACTCACACATTAAACACTGTTCTCACTCATACATGATGCACAGTTATCACCCACGCTCACAACACTGTTATCACCCACTCCCAGAACATATTTATCATCCACTCACAGAACTCTGTTATCACACACACACAGAACAGTGTTATCATCCACACACACAACACGGTTATCACCCACACACACACAACACTGTTATCATCCACACACAGAACACAGTTATCACCCACACACAGAACACTGTTATCACACACACACACAACAGTGTTATCACCCACACACACAACATTGTTATCACCCACACACACACAACACTGTTAGCACCTACATCCAGAACACTGTTATCATCCACACACAAAAAACTGTTATCATCCACACACACACAACAATGTTATCACCCACATCCATACACTATTATCATCTACACACAGAACACGGTTATCACCCACACACCGAACACTGTTATCACAAACACACACAACACTGTTATCAATCACAATAGAACACTGTTATCACTCACACCTGCAGCACATTTATCACCCACGCACAGAACACGGTTATCACCCACACACACAACACTGTTATCACCCACACACAGAACACAGTTATCACCCACACACAGAACACTGTTATCAGACACACACACAACACTGTTATCAACCACACACACAACATTTTTATCACCCACACGCACACAACACTGTTATCACCCAAATCCAGTACACTTTTATCACCCACACACACAACACTGTTATCACTCACACATTAAACACTGTTATCACTCATACATGCTGCACAGTTATCACCCACCCACACAACACTGTTATCACCCACTCCCAGAACATATTTATCCACCACTCACAGAACACTGTTATCACACACACACAGAACACTGTTATCATCCACTCACACAACACGGTTATCACCCACACACACACAACACTGTTATCATCCACACACAGAACACAGTTATCACCCACACACAGAACACTGTTTTCACACACACACACACAACACTGTTATCACCCACACACACAACATTGTTATCACCCACACACACACAACACTGTTATCACCTACATCCAGAACACTGTTATCATCCACACACAGAACACTGTTATCATCCACACACACACAACAATGTTATCACCCTCATCCATACACTATTATCATCCACACACAGAACACGGTTATCACCCACACGCCGATCACTGTTATCACAAACACACACAACACTGTTATCAATCACAATAGAACACTGTTTTCACTCACACCTGCAGCACATTTATCAGCCCCGCACAGAACACTGTTATCACCCACACCCAGAACACTGTTATCACCCACACACACAACACTTTTATCACTCACACATAGAACACTGTTATCACTCACACCTGCAGCACATTTATCACCCACGCACAGAACACTGTTATCACCCACACACAGAACACTTTTATCACTCACACATAGAACACTGTTATCACTCACACCTGCAGCACATTTATCACCCACGCACAGAACACTGTTATCACCCACATCCTGAACACTGTTATCACCCACACACTCAACACTTTTATCACTCACCCATAGAACACTGTTATCACTCATACATGCTGCACAGTTATCACTCACGCGCACGACACTGTTATCACCCACACACAGAACACATTTATCATCCAATCACAGAACACTGTTATCACACACACACAGAACACTCTTATCATCCACACACAGAACACTGTTATTACCCACACACACAACACTGTTATCACCCACACACAGAACACTGTTATCATCCACTCACAGAACACTGTTATCACCCACACAGAACACTGTTATCTCCCACACACACAACACTGTAATCACCCACACACAGAACACTGTTATCATCCACTCACAGAACACTGTAATCACCCACACAGAACACTGTTATCTCCCACACACACAACACTGTTATCACCCACACGCACACAACACTGTTATCACCTACATCCAGAACACTGTTATCATCCACACACACACAACAATGTTATCACCCACATCGATACACTGTTATCACCCACACACAGAACACTGTTATTACCCGCACATAGAACACTGTTATCACCCACACACGGAACACCGTTATCACCCACACACACAACACTGTTATCACTCACACACACAACACTGTTATCACTCACACATAGAACACTGTTTTAACTCACACCTGCAGCACAGTTATCACCCACGCACTCAACACTGTTATCATCCACACAGAACACTGTTATCTCCCACACACACAACACTGTTATCACCCACACACAGAACACTGTTATCATCCACTCACAGAACACTGTAATCACCCACACAGAACACTGTTATCTCCCACACACACAACACTGTTATCACCCACACGCACACAACACTGTTATCACCTACATCCAGAACACTGTTATCATCCACACACAGAACACTGTTATCATCCACACACACACAACAATGTTATCACCCACATCGATACACTGTTATCACCCACACACAGAACACTGTTATTACCCACACACAGAACACTGTTATCACCCACACACGGAACACCGTTATCACCCACACACACAACACTGTTATCACTCACACACACAACACTGTTATCACTCACACATAGAACACTGTTTTAACTCACACCTGCAGCACAGTTATCACCCACGCACTCAACACTGTTATCTCCCACACCCAGAAGACTGTTATCACCCACACACAGAACACTGTTATCACCCACACACAGAACACTCTTCTCACCACACACGGAACACCGTTATCACCCACGCACACAACACTGTTATCATCCACTCCCAGAACATATTTATCATCTACTCACAGAACACTGTTATCACACACACACAGAACACTGTTATCATCCACACACACAACACGGTTATCACCCACACACACACACAACACTATTATCACCCACACACAGAACACAGTTATCACCCACACACAGAACACTGTTGTCTGAACACTGTTATCACCCACACACAGAAAACTGTCAGCACACACACACAGAACACTGTTATCACCCACACACACAACACTGTTATCACTCACACATAGAACACTGTTATCACCCACACACAGAACACTGTCAGCACACACACACAGAACACTGTTATCACACACACACACAACACTGTTATCACTCACACATAGAACACTGTTATCACCCACACACAGAACACTGTCAGCACACACACACAGAACACTGTTATCACCCACACACACAACACTGTTATCACTCACACATGGAACACTGTTTTAACTCACACCTGCAGCACAGTTATCACCCACGCATACAACACTGTTATCACCCAATCCCAGAACATATTTATCATCCACTCACAGAACACTGTTATCACTCACACATAGAACACTGTTATCACTCACACCTGCAGCACAGTTATCACCCACGCACGCAACACTATCACCCACACCCAGAACACTGTTATCACCAGCACACAGAGCACTGTTATCACCCACACACAGAACACTGTTATCACCCACACACACAACACTGTTATCACCCATTTATCATACTCTCACAGAACACTGTTATCACACACACAGAACACTGTTATCATCCACACACATAACACTGTTATCACCCACACACACAGATCACTCTTATCACCCACACACACACAACACTGTTATCACCCACATCCAGAACACTTTTATCACCCACACACACAACACTGTTATCACTCACACATAAAACGCTGTTATCACCCACACACACAACACTGTTATCACTCACACATTAAACACTGTTATCACTCATACATGATGCACAATTATCACCCACGCACACAACACTGTTATCACCCACTCCCAGAACAGTGTTATCATCCACTCACAGAACACTGTTATCACACACACACAGAACAGTGTTATCATCCACACACACAACACTGTTATCACCCACACACGGAACACCGTTATCACCCACACACACAACACTGTTATCACTCACACATAGAACACTGTTATCACTCATACATGCTGCACAGTTATCACCCACGCACGCAACACTGTTATCACCCACACCCAGAACACATTTATCATCCACTCACAGAACACTGTTATCACACACACACAGAACACTCTTATCATCTACACACACAACACGGTTATCACCCACACACAGAACACTGTTATCACCCACACACACAACACTGTTATCACTCACACATAGAACAATGTTACCACTCATACATGCTGCACAGTTATCACACACGCATACAACACTGTTATCACCCAATCCCAGAACATATTTATCATCCACTCACAGAACACTGTTCTCTCACATACACAGAACACTGTTATCTCTCACACATAGAACACTCTTATCATCCACACACAGAACACTGTTATCATCCATACACACACACACAACAATGTTGTCACCCACACACAGAACACTTTTACCACCCACACACACAACAGTGTTATCATTCACAGATAGAACACTGTTTTAACTCACACCTGCAGCACAGTTATCACCCACGCACACAACACGGTTATCACCCACACCCAGAACACTGTTATCACTCACACATAGAACACTGTTACCACTCATACATGCTGCACAGTTATCACCCACGCATACAACACTGTTATCACCCAATCCCAGAACATATTTATCATCCACACACAGAACACTGTTCTCACACACACACAGAACACTGTTATCATCCACACACACAACACGGTTATCACCCACACACACACAACACGGTTATCACCCACACCCAGAACACATTTAATATCCTCTCACAGAACACTGTTATCACACACACACAGAACACTGTTATCACCCACACCCTGAACACTGTTATCATCCATTCACAGAACATTGTTATCACACACACACAGAACACTCTGATCATCCACACACACAACACGGTTATCACCTACATCCAGAACACTGTTATCATCCACACACAGAACACTGTTATCATCCACACACACACACAACAATGTTGTCACCCACACACAGAACACTTTTACCACCCACACACACAACAGTGTTATCACTCACACATAGAACACTGTTTTAACTCACACCTGCAGCACAGTTATCACCCACGCACACAACACGGTTATAACCCACACCCAGAACACTGTTATCACTCACACATAGAACACTGTTACCACTCATACATGCTGCACAGTTATCACCCACGCATACAACACTGTTATCACCCAATCCCAGAACATATTTATCATCCACTCACAGAACACTGTTCTCACACACACACAGAAAACTGTTATCATCCACACACACACAACACGGTTATCACCCACACCCAGAACACATTTAATATCATCTCACAGAACACTGTTATCACACACACACAAAACACTGTTATCATCCACACACACAACACTGTTATCACCCACACACACAGATCACTCTTATCACCCACACACAGAACATTGTTATCATCCACACACAGAACACTGTTATCACCCACACAGGCAACACTGTTATCAATCACACATAAAACACTGTCATCACTCACACATAGAACACTGTTATCACCCACACACAGAACACTGTTATCACCCACACACAGAACACTGTTATCACCCACACACACAACACTGTTCTCTCTCACACATAGAACACTGTTTTAACTCACACCTGCAGAGCAGTTATCACCCACGCACACAACACGGTTATCACCCACACCCAGAACACTGTTATCAACCAAACCCAGAACACTGTTATCACCCACACACACAACACTGTTATCACTCACACATAGAACACTGTTATCACTCATACATGCTGCACAGTTATCACCCACGCACGCAACACTGTTATCACCCACACCCAGAACACATTTATCACCCACTCACAGAACACTGTTATCACACACACACAGAACACTCTTATCATCGACACACACAACACGGTTATCACCCACACACAGAACACTGTTATCACCCACACACACAACACTGTTATCACTCACACATAGAACAATGTTACCACTCATACATGCTGCACAGTTATCACACACGCATACAACACTGTTATCACCCAATCCCAGAACATATTTATCACCCACACACAGAACACTGTTATCACCCACACACACAACACTGTTATCACCACACACGGAACACCGTTATCACCCACGCACACAACACTGTTATCATCCACTCCCATAACATATTTATCATCCACTCACAGAACCCTGTTATCACACACACACAGAACACTGTTATCATCCACACACACAACATGGTTATCACCCACACACACACAACACTATTATCACCCACACAGAGAACACAGTTATCACCCACACACAGAACATTGTTGTCAGACACACACACAACACTGTTATCACCCACACACACAACATTTTTATCACCCACACGCACACAACACTGTTATCACCCACATCCAGAACACTTTTATCAACCACACACACAACACTGTTATCACTCACACATAAAACGCTGTTATCACCCACACACACAACACTGTTATCACTCACACATTAAACACTGTTATCACTCATACATGCTGCACAGTTATCACCCACGCACACAACACTGTTATCACCCACTCCCAGAACACATTTATCATCCACTCACAGAACACTGTTATCACACACACGCAGAACACTGTTATCATCCACACACACACCACGGTTATCACCCACACACACAACACTGTTATCACCCACACACAGAACACTATTATCATCCACTCACAGAACACTGTTATCACCCACACACAGAACACTGTTATCATCCACTCACAGAACACTGTAATCACCCACACAGAACACTATTATCACCCATACACACAACACTGTTATCACCCACTCCCAGAACATATTTATCATCCACTCACAGAACACTGTTATCACACACACACAGAACAGTGTTATCATCCACACACACAACACGGTTCTCACCCACACACACACAACACTGTTATCATCCACACACAGAACACAGTTATCACCCACACACAGAACACTGTTATCACCCACACACACAACACTGTTATCACACACACACAAAACATTGTTATCACCCACACAAACACAACACTGTTATCACCTACATCCAGAACACTGTTATCATCCACACACAGAACACTGTTATCATCCACACACACACAACAATGTTATCACCCACATCCATACACTATTATCATCCACACACAGAACACGGTTATCACCCACACACCGAACACTGTTATCACAAACACACACAACACTGTTATCACTCACAATAGAACACTGTTATCACTCACACCTGCAGCACAGTTGTCAGCCCCGCACAGAACACTGTTATCAACCACACCCAGAACACTGTTATCGCCTACACACACAACACTTTTATCACTCACACATAGAACACTGTTATCACTCACACCTGCAGCACATTTATCACCCACGCACAGAACACTGTTATCACCCACACACACAACACTTTTATCACTCACACATAGATCACTGTTATCACTCACACCTGCAGCATATTTATCACCCACGCACAGAACACTGTTATCACCTACATACTGAACACTGTTATCACCCACACACTCAACACTTTTATCACTCACCCATAGAACACTGTTATCACTCATACATGCTGCACAGTTATCACTCACGCGCACGACACTGTTATCACCCACACACAGAACATATTTATCATCCAATCACAGAACACTGTTATCACACACACACAGAACACTCTTATCATCCACACACAGAACACGGTTATCACACACACACACAACACTGTTATCACCCACACACAGAACACTGTTATCATCCACTCACACAACACTGTTATAACCCACACACAGAACACGGTTATCATCCACTCAAAGAACACTGTAATCACCCACACAGAACACTGTTATCTCCCACACACACAACACTGTTATCACCCAAACGCACACAACACTGTTATCACCTACATCCAGAACACTGTTATCATCCACACACAGAACACTGTTATCATCCACACACACACAACAATGTTATCACCCACATCCATACACTGTTATCACTCACACACACAATACTGTTATCACTCACACATAGAACACTGTTTTAACTCACACCTGCAGCACAGTTATCATCCACGCACTCAACACTGTTATCACCCACACCCAGAAGACTGTTATCACCCACACACAGAACACTGTTATCACCCACACGCACAACACTGTTATCACCACACACGGAACACCGTTATCACCCACGCACACAACACTGTTATCATCCACTCCCAGAACATATTTATCATCCACTCACAGAACACTGTTATCACACACACACAGAACACTGTTATCATCCACACACACAACACGGTTATCACCCACACACACACACAACACTATTATCACCCACACACAGAACACAGTTATCACCCACACACAGAACATTGTTGTCAGACACACACACAACACTGTTATCACCCACACACACAACATTTTTATCACCCACACGCACACAACACTGTTATCACCCACATCCAGAACACTTTTATCAACCACACACACAACACTGTTATCACTCACACATAAAACGCTGTTATCACCCACACACACAACACTGTTATCACTCACACATTAAACACTGTTATCACTCATACATGCTGCACAGTTATCACTCACGCGCACGACACTGTTATCACCCACACACAGAACACATTTATCATCCAATCACAGAACACTGTTATCACACACACAGAACATTCTTATCATCCACACACAGAACACGGTTATCACCCACACACACAACACTGTTATCACCCACACACAGAACACTGTTATCATCCACTCACAGAACACTGTTATCATCCACACACACACAACAATGTTATCACCCACATCGATACACTCTTATCACTCACACACAGAACACTGTTATCACTCACACACAGAACACTGTTATCACCCACACACACAACACTGTTATCACCCACACACAGAACACAGTTATCACCCACACACAGAACACTGTTATCAGACACACACACAACACTGTTATCACCCACACACACAACATTTTTATCACCCACACGCACACAACACTGTTATCACCCAAATCCAGAACACTTTTATCACCCGCACACACAACACTGTTATCACTCACACATAAAACGCTGTTATCACCCACACACACAACACTGTTATCGCTCACACATTAAACCCTGTTATCACTCATACATGCTGCACAGTTATCACCCACGCACACAACACTGTTATCACCCACTCCCAGAACAGATTTATCATCCACTCACAGAACACTGTTATCACACACACACAGAACAGTGTTATCATCCACACACAGAACACAGTTATCACCCACACACAGAACACTGTTATCACACACACACAACACTGTTATCACACACACACACAACATTGTTATCACCCACACAAACACAACACTGTTATCACCTACATCGAGAACACTGTTATCATCCACACACAGAACACTGTTATCATCCACACACACACAACAATGTTATCACCCACATCCATACACTATTATCATCCACACACAGAACACGGTTATCACCCACACACCGAACACTGTTATCACAAACACACACAACACTGTTATCACTCACACCTGCAGCACATTTATCACCCACGCACAGAACACTGTTATCACCCACACACAGAACACTTTTATCACTCACACATAGAACACTGTTATCACTCACACCTGCAGCACATTTATCACTCACGCGCACGACACTGTTATCACCCACACACAGAACACATTTATCATCCAATCACAGAACACTGTTATCACACACACACAGAACACTCTTATCATCCACACACAGAACACGGTTATCACCCACACACACAACACTCTTATCATCCACACACAGAACACGGTTATCACCCACACACACAACACTCTTATCACCCACACACAGAACACTGTTATCATCCACTCACAGAACACTGTTATCACCCACACAGAACACTGTTATCTCCCACACACACAACACTGTTGTCACCCACACACAGAACACTGTTATCATCCACTCACAGAACACTGTAATCACCCACACAGAACACTGTTGTCTCCCACACACACAACACTGTTATCACCCACACGCACACAACACTGTTATCACCTACATCCAGAACACTGTTATCATCCACACACAGAACACTGTTATCATCCACATACACACAACAATGTTATCACCCACATCGATACACTGTTATCACCCACACACAGAACACTGTTATCACCCACCCACAGAACACTGTTATCACCCACACACACAACACGGTTATCACCCACACACACACAACACTATTATCACCCACACACAGAACACAGTTATCACCCACACACAGAACACTGTTATCACCCACACACAGAACAGTGTTGTCAGACACACACACAACACTGTTATCACCCACACACACAACATTTTTATCACCCACACGCACACAACACTGTTATCACTCACACACACAACACTGTTATCACTCACACCTAGAACACTGTTTTAACTCACACCTGCAGCACAGTTATCACCCACGCACTCAACACAACACTGATATCATTCACACACACGACACTGTTATCACTCACACATAGAACACTGTTTTAACTCACACCTGCAGCACAGTTATCACCCACGCACACAACGCTGTTATCACCCACACCCAGAACACAGTTATCACCCACACACAGAACACTGTTATCACCCACACACAGAACACTGTTATCACCACACACGGAACACCGTAATCACCCACGCACACAACACTGTTATCATCCACTCCCAGAACATATTTATCATCCACTCACAGAACACTGTTATCACACACGCAGAGAACAATGTTATCATCCACACACACAACACGGTTATCACCCACACAAACACAACACTGTTATCACCCACACACAGAACACAGTTATCACCCACACACAGAACACTGTTATCACACACACACACAACACGGTTATCACCCACACACACACAACACTGTTATCACCCACACACAGAACACAGTTATCACCCACACACAGAACAGTGTTATCAGAAACACACACAACACTGTTATCACCCACACACACAACATTTGTATCACCCACACACACAACACTGTTATCACTCACACATAAAACGCTGTTATCACCCACTCACACAACACTGTTGTCACTCACACATTAAACACTGTTATCACTCATACATGCGGCACAGTTATCACCCACGCACACAACCCTGTTATTACCCACTCCCAGAACATATTTATCATCCACTCACAGAACACTGTTATCACACACACACAGAACACTGTTATCATCTACACACACAACACGGTTATCACCCACACACACACAACACTGTTATCACCCACACACAGAACACAGTTATCACCCACACGCAGAACACTGTTATCACACACACACACAACACTGTTATCACCCACACACACAACATTGTTATCACCCACACACACACAACACTGTTATCACCTACATCCAGAACACTGTTATCATCCACACACAGAACACTGTTATCATCCACACACACAACAATGTTATCACCCACATCCATACACTATTATCATCCACACACAGAACACGGTTATCACCCACACACCGAACACTGTTATCACAAACACACACAACACTGTTATCACTCACAATAGAACACTGTTATCACTCACACCTGCAGCACAGTTATCAGCCCCGCACAGAACACGGTTATCACCCAGACACCGAACACTGTTATCACCCACACACACAACACTGTTATCACTCACAATAGAACACTGTTATCACTCACACCTGCAGTACATTTATCACCCCCGCACAGAACACTGTTATCACCCACACCCAGAACACATTTATCATCCACTCACAGAACACTGTTATCACACACACACAGAACACTGTTATCATCCACACACACACAACACGGTTATCACCCACACACACAACACTGTTATCACCCACACACAGAACACTGTTATCATCCACTCACAGAACACTGTTATCACCCACACAGAACACTGTTATCTCCCACACACACAACTCTGTTATAACCCACACACAGAACACTGTTATCATCCACTCACAGAACACTGTAATCACCCACACAGAACACTGTTATCTCCCACACACACAACACTGTTATCACACACACACACAACATTGATATCACTCACACACACAACATTGTTATCACCCACACACACACAACACTGTTATCACCTACATCCAGAACACTGTTAACATCCACACACAGAAAACTGTTATCGTCCACACACACACAACAATGTTATCACCCACATCCATACACTATTATCATCCACACACAGAACACGGTTATCATCCACACACCGAACACTGTTATCACAAACACACACAACACTGTTATCACTCACAATAGAACACTGTTATCACTCACACCTGCAGCACATTTATCACCCACGCACAGAACACGGTTATCACCCACACACCGAACACTGTTATCACAAACACACACAACACTGTTATCACTCACATGGAACACTGTTATCACTCACACCTGCAGCACATTTATCACCCACGCACAGAACACTGTTATCACCCACACACAGAACACTGTTATCACCCACACACTCAACACTTTTATCACTCACCCATAGAACACTGTTATCACTCATACATGCTGCACAGTTATCACCCACGCACACAATACTGTTTTCACCCACACCCAGAACACATTTATCATCCACTCACAGAACACTGTTATCACACACACACAGAACACTGTTATCATCCACACACACAACACGGTTATCACCCACACACACAACACTGTTATCACCCACACACAGAACACTGTTATCATCCACTCACAGAACACTGTTATCACCCACACACAGAACACTGTTATCATCCACACACACACAACAATGTTATCACCCACATCGATACACTCTTCTCACTCACACACAGAACACTGTTATCACTCACACACAGAACACTGTTATCACCCACACACACAACACTGTTATCACCCACACACAGAACACAGTTATCACCCACACACAGAACACTGTTATCAGACACACACACAACACTGTTATCACCCACACACACAACATTTTTTATCACCCACACGCACACAACACTTTTATCACCCAAATCCAGAACACTTTTATCACCCACACACACAACACTGTTATCACTCACACATAAAACGCTGTTATCACCCACACACACAACACTGTTATCACTCACACATTAAACACTGTTATCACTCATACATGCTGCACAGTTATCACCCACGCACACAACACTGTTATCACCCACTCCCAGAACATATTTATCATCCACTCACAGAACACTGTTATCACACACACACAGAACAGTGTTATCATCCACACACACAACACGGTTATCACCCACACACACACAACACTGTTATCATCCACACACAGAACACAGTTATCACCCACACACAGAACACTGTTATCACACACACACACAACACTGTTATCACACACACACACAACATTGTTATCACCCACACACACACAACACTGTTATCACCTACATCCAGAACACTGTTATCATCCACACACAGAACACTGTTATCATCCACACACACACAACAATGTTATCACCCACATCCATACACTATTATCATCCACACACAGAACAGGGTTATCACCCACACACCGAACACTGTTATCACAAACACACACAACACTGTTATCACTCACAATAGAACACTGTTATCACTCACACCTGCAGCACATTTATCACCCACGCACAGAACACTGTTATCACCCACACACAGAACACTTTTATCACTCACACATGGAACACTGTTATCACTCACACCTGCAGCACATTTATCATCCACGGACAGAACACTGTTATCAACCACATACTGAACACTGTTATCACCCACACACTCAACACTTTTATCACTCACCCATAGAACACTGTTATCACTCATACATGCTGCACAATCATCACTCACGCGCACGACACTGTTATCACCCACACACAGAACACATTTATCATCCAATCACAGAACACTGTTATCACACACACACAGAACACTCTTATCATCCACACACAGAACACGGTTATCACCCACACACACAACACTGTTATCACCCACACACAGATCACTGTTATCATCCACTCACAGAACACTGTTATCATCCACACACACACAACAATGTTATCACCCACATCGATACACTCTTATCACTCACACACAGAACACTGTTATCACTCACACACAGAACACTGTTTTCACCCACACACACAACACTGTTATCACCCACACACAGAACACAGTTATCACCCACACACAGAACACTGTTATCAGACACACACACAACACTGTTATCACCCACACACACAACATTTTTATCACCCACACGCACACAACACTGTTATCACCCAAATCCAGAACACTTTTATCACCCGCACACACAACACTGTTATCACTCACACATAAAACGCTGTTATCACCCACACACACAACACTGTTATCGCTCACACATTAAACCCTGTTATCACTCATACATGCTGCACAGTTATCACCCACGCACACAACACTGTTATCACCCACTCCCAGAACAGATTTATCATCCACTCACAGAACACTGTTATCACACACACACAGAACAGTGTTATCATCCACACACAGAACACAGTTATCACCCACACACAGAACACTGTTATCACACACACACACAACATTGTTATCACCCACACAAACACAACACTGTTATCACCTACATCGAGAACACTGTTATCATCCACACACACACAACAATGTTATCACCCACATCCATACACTATTATCATCCACACACAGAACACGGTTATCACCCACACACCGAACACTGTTATCACAAACACACACAACACTGTTATCACTCACACCTGCAGCACATTTATCACCCACGCACAGAACACTGTTATCACCCACACACAGAACACTTTTATCACTCACACATAGAACACTGTTATCACTCACACCTGCAGCACATTTATCACTCACGCGCACGACACTGTTATCACCCACACACAGAACACATTTATCATCCAATCACAGAACACTGTTATCACACACACACAGAACACTCTTATCATCCACACACAGAACACGGTTATCACCCACACACACAACACTCTTATCATCCACACACAGAACACGGTTATCACCCACACACACAACACTCTTATCACCCACACACAGAACACTGTTATCATCCACTCACAGAACACTGTTATCACCCACACAGAACACTGTTATCTCCCACACACACAACACTGTTGTCACGCACACACAGAACACTGTTATCATCCACTCACAGAACACTGTAATCACCCACACAGAACACTGTTGTCTCCCACACACACAACACTGTTATCACCCACACGCACACAACACTGTTATCACCTACATCCAGAACACTGTTATCATCCACACACAGAACACTGTTATCATCCACATACACACAACAATGTTATCACCCACATCGATACACTGTTATCACCCACACACAGAACACTGTTATCACCCACACATAGAACACTGTTATCAGCCACACACACAACACGGTTATCACCCACACATACACAACACTATTATCACCCACACACAGAACACAGTTATCACCCACACACAGAACACTGTTATCACCCACACACAGAACAGTGTTGTCAGACACACACACAACACTGTTATCACCCACACACACAACATTTTTATCACCCACACGCACACAACACTGTTATCACTCACACACACAACACTGTTATCACTCACACCTAGAACACTGTTTTAACTCACACCTGCAGCACAGTTATCACCCACGCACTCAACACAACACTGATATCATTCACACACACGACACTGTTATCACTCACACATAGAACACTGTTTTAACTCACACCTGCAGCACAGTTATCACCCACGCACACAACGCTGTTATCACCCACACCCAGAACACAGTTATCACCCACACACAGAACACTGTTATCACCCACACACAGAACACTGTTATCACCACACACGGAACACCGTAATCACCCACGCACACAACACTGTTATCATCCACTCCCAGAACATATTTATCATCCACTCACAGAACACTGTTATCACACACGCAGAGAACAATGTTATCATCCACACACACAACACGGTTATCACCCACACACACACAACACTGTTATCACCCACACACAGAACACAGTTATCACCCACACACAGAACACTGTTATCACACACACACACAACACGGTTATCACCCACACACACACAACACTGTTATCACCCACACACAGAACACAGTTATCACCCACACACAGAACAGTGTTATCAGACACACACACAACACTGTTATCACGCACACACACAACATTTGTATCACCCACACACACAACACTGTTATCACTCACACATAAAACGCTGTTATCACCCACTCACACAACACTGTTGTCACTCACACATTAAACACTGTTATCACTCATACATGCGGCACAGTTATCACCCACGCACACAACCCTGTTATTACCCACTCCCAGAACATACTTATCATCCACTCACAGAACACTGTTATCACACACACACAGAACACTGTTATCATCTACACACACAACACGGTTATCACCCACACACACACAACACTGTTATCACCCACACACAGAACACAGTTATCACCCACACACAGAACACTGTTATCACACACGCACACAACACTGTTATCACCCACACACACAACATTGTTATCACCCACACACACACACAACACTGTTATCACCTACATCCAGAACACTGTTATGATCCACACACAGAACACTGTTATCATCCACACACACAACAATGTTATCACCCACATCCATACACTATTATCATCCACACACAGAACACGGTTATCACCCAGACACCGAACACTGTTATCACCCACACACCCAACACTGTGATCACTCACAATAGAACACTGTTATCACTCACACCTGCAGTACATTTATCACCCCCGCACAGAACACTGTTATCACCCACACCCAGAACACATTTATCATCCACTCACAGAACACTGTTATCACACACACACAGAACACTGTTATCATCCACACACACACAACACGGTTATCACCCACACACACAACACTGTTTTCACCCACACACAGAACACTGTTATCATCCACTCACAGAACACTGTTATCACCCACACAGAACACTGTTATCTCCCACACACACAACTCTGTTATAACCCACACACAGAACACTGTTATCATCCACTCACAGAACACTGTAATCACCCACACAGAACACTGTTATCTCCCACACACACAACACTGTTATCACCCACACGCACACAACACTGTTATCACCTACATCCAGAACACTGTTATCATCCACACACAGAACACTGTTATCATCCACATACACACAACAATGTTATCACCCACATCGATACACTGTTATCACCCACACACAGAACACTGTTATCACCCACACATAGAACACTGTTATCACCCACACACACAACACGGTTATCACCCACACACACACAACACTATTATCACCCACACACAGAACACAGTTATCACCCACACACAGAACACTGTTATCACCCACACACAGAACAGTGTTGTCAGACACACACACAACACTGTTATCACCCACACACACAACATTTTTATCACCCACACGCACACAACACTGTTATCACTCACACACACAACACTGTTATCACTCACACCTAGAACACTGTTTTAACTCACACCTGCAGCACAGTTATCACCCACGCACTCAACACAACACTGATATCATTCACACACACGACACTGTTATCACTCACACATAGAACACTGTTTTAACTCACACCTGCAGCACAGTTATCACCCACGCACACAACGCTGTTATCACCCACACCCAGAACACAGTTATCACCCACACACAGAACACTGTTATCACCCACACACAGAACACTGTTATCACCACACACGGAACACCGTAATCACCCACGCACACAACACTGTTATCATCCACTCCCAGAACATATTTATCATCCACTCACAGAACACTGTTATCACACACGCAGAGAACAATGTTATCATCCACACACACAACACGGTTATCACCCACACACACACAACACTGTTATCACCCACACACAGAACACAGTTATCACCCACACACAGAACACTGTTATCACACAAACACACAACACGGTTATCACCCACACACACACAACACTGTTATCACCCACACACAGAACACAGTTATCACCCACACACAGAACAGTGTTATCAGACACACACACAACACTGTTATCACGCACACACACAACATTTGTATCACCCACACACACAACACTGTTATCACTCACACATAAAACGCTGTTATCACCCACTCACACAACACTGTTGTCACTCACACATTAAACACTGTTATCACTCATACATGCGGCACAGTTATCACCCACGCACACAACCCTGTTATTACCCACTCCCAGAACATACTTATCATCCACTCACAGAACACTGTTATCACACACACACAGAACACTGTTATCATCTACACACACAACACGGTTATCACCCACACACACACAACACTGTTATCACCCACACACAGAACACAGTTATCACCCACACACACAACACTGTTATCACACACACACACAACACTGTTATCACCCACACACACAACATTGTTATCACCCACACACACACAACACTGTTATCACCTACATCCAGAACACTGTTATCATCCACACACAGAACACTGTTATCATCCACACACACAACAATGTTATCACCCACATCCATACACTATTATCATCCACACACAGAACACGGTTATCACCCAGACACCGAACACTGTTATCACCCACACACACAACACTGTTATCACTCACAATAGAACACTGTTATCACTCACACCTGCAGTACATTTATCACCCCCGCACAGAACACTGTTATCACCCACACCCAGAACACATTTATCATCCACTCACAGAACACTGTTATCACACACACACAGAACACTGTTATCATCCACACACACACAACACGGTTATCACCCACACACACAACACTGTTATCACCCACACACAGAACACTGTTATCATCCACTCACAGAACACTGTTATCACCCACACAGAACACTGTTATCTCCCACACACACAACTCTGTTATAACCCACACACAGAACACTGTTATCATCCACTCACAGAACACTGTAATCACCCACACAGAACACTGTTATCTCCCACACACACAACACTGTTATCACACACACACACAACACTGTTATCACCCACACACACAACATTGTTATCACCCACACACACACAACTCTGTTATCACCTACATCCAGAACACTGTTATCATCCACACACAGAAAACTGTTATCGTCCACACACACACAACAATGTTATCACCCACATCCATACACTATTATCATCCACACACAGAACACGGTTATCATCCACACACCGAACACTGTTATCACAAACACACACAACACTGTTATCACTCACAATAGAACACTGTTATCACTCACACCTGCAGCACATTTATCACCCACGCACAGAACACGGTTATCACCCACACACCGAACACTGTTATCACAAACACACACAACACTGTTATCACTCACATGGAACACTGTTATCACTCACACCTGCAGCACATTTATCACCCACGCACAGAACACTGTTATCACCCACACACAGAACACTGTTATCACCCACACACTCAACACTTTTATCACTCACCCATAGAACACTGTTATCACTCATACATGCTGCACAGTTATCACCCACGCACACAATACTGTTTTCACCCACACCCAGAACACATTTATCATCCACTCACAGAACACTGTTATCACACACACACAGAACACTGTTATCATCCACACACACAACACGGTTATCACCCACACACACAACACTGTTATCACCCACACACAGAACACTGTTATCATCCACTCACAGAACACTGTTATCACCCACACACAGAACACTGTTATCATCCACACACACACAACAATGTTATCACCCACATCGATACACTCTTCTCACTCACACACAGAACACTGTTATCACTCACACACAGAACACTGTTATCACCCACACACACAACACTGTTATCACCCACACACAGAACACAGTTATCACCCACACACAGAACACTGTTATCAGACACACACACAACACTGTTATCACCCACACACACAACATTTTTTATCACCCACACGCACACAACACTGTTATCACCCAAATCCAGAACACTTTTATCACCCACACACACAACACTGTTATCACTCACACATAAAACGCTGTTATCACCCACACACACAACACTGTTATCACTCACACATTAAACACTGTAATCACTCATACATGCTGCACAGTTATCACCCACGCACACAACACTGTTATCACCCACTCCCAGAACATATTTATCATCCACTCACAGAACACTGTTATCACACACACACAGAACAGTGTTATCATCCACACACACAACACGGTTATCACCCACACACACACAACACTGTTATCATCCACACACAGAACACAGTTATCACCCACACACAGAACACTGTTATCAGACACACACACAACACTGTTATCACCCACACACACAACATTGTTATCACCCACACACACACAACACTGTTATCACCTACATCCAGAACACTGTTATCATCCACACACAGAACACTGTTATCATCCACACACACACAACAATGTTATCACCCACATCCATACACTATTATCATCCACACACAGAACAGGGTTATCACCCACACACCGAACACTGTTATCACAAACACACACAACACTGTTATCACTCACAATAGAACACTGTTATCACTCACACCTGCAGCACATTTATCACCCACGCACAGAACACTGTTATCACCCACACACAGAACACTTTTATCACTCACACATAGAACACTGTTATCACTCACACACACAACACTGTTATCACTCACAATAGAACACTGTTATCACTCACACCTGCAGTACATTTATCACCCCCGCACAGAACACTGTTATCACCCACACCCAGAACACATTTATCATCCACTCACAGAACACTGTTATCACACACACACAGAACACTGTTATCATCCACACACACACAACACGGTTATCACCCACACACACAACACTGTTATCACCCACACACAGAACACTGTTATCATCCACTCACAGAACACTGTTATCACCCACACAGAACACTGTTATCTCCCACACACACAACTCTGTTATAACCCACACACAGAACACTGTTATCATCCACTCACAGAACACTGTAATCACCCACACAGAACACTGTTATCTCCCACACACACAACACTGTTATCACACACACACACAACACTGTTATCACCCACACACACAACATTGTTATCACCCACACACACACAACTCTGTTATCACCTACATCCAGAACACTGTTATCATCCACACACAGAAAACTGTTATCGTCCACACACACACAACAATGTTATCACCCACATCCATACACTATTATCATCCACACACAGAACACGGTTATCATCCACACACCGAACACTGTTATCACAAACACACACAACACTGTTATCACTCACAATAGAACACTGTTATCACTCACACCTGCAGCACATTTATCACCCACGCACAGAACACGGTTATCACCCACACACCGAACACTGTTATCACAAACACACACAACACTGTTATCACTCACATGGAACACTGTTATCACTCACACCTGCAGCACATTTATCACCCACGCACAGAACACTGTTATCACCCACACACAGAACACTGTTATCACCCACACACTCAACACTTTTATCACTCACCCATAGAACACTGTTATCACTCATACATGCTGCACAGTTATCACCCACGCACACAATACTGTTTTCACCCACACCCAGAACACATTTATCATCCACTCACAGAACACTGTTATCACACACACACAGAACACTGTTATCATCCACACACACAACACGGTTATCACCCACACACACAACACTGTTATCACCCACACACAGAACACTGTTATCATCCACTCACAGAACACTGTTATCACCCACACACAGAACACTGTTATCATCCACACACACACAACAATGTTATCACCCACATCGATACACTCTTCTCACTCACACACAGAACACTGTTATCACTCACACACAGAACACTGTTATCACCCACACACACAACACTGTTATCACCCACACACAGAACACAGTTATCACCCACACACAGAACACTGTTATCAGACACACACACAACACTGTTATCACCCACACACACAACATTTTTTATCACCCACACGCACACAACACTGTTATCACCCAAATCCAGAACACTTTTATCACCCACACACACAACACTGTTATCACTCACACATAAAACGCTGTTATCACCCACACACACAACACTGTTATCACTCACACATTAAACACTGTAATCACTCATACATGCTGCACAGTTATCACCCACGCACACAACACTGTTATCACCCACTCCCAGAACATATTTATCATCCACTCACAGAACACTGTTATCACACACACACAGAACAGTGTTATCATCCACACACACAACACGGTTATCACCCACACACACACAACACTGTTATCATCCACACACAGAACACAGTTATCACCCACACACAGAACACTGTTATCAGACACACACACAACACTGTTATCACCCACACACACAACATTGTTATCACCCACACACACACAACACTGTTATCACCTACATCCAGAACACTGTTATCATCCACACACAGAACACTGTTATCATCCACACACACACAACAATGTTATCACCCACATCCATACACTATTATCATCCACACACAGAACAGGGTTATCACCCACACACCGAACACTGTTATCACAAACACACACAACACTGTTATCACTCACAATAGAACACTGTTATCACTCACACCTGCAGCACATTTATCACCCACGCACAGAACACTGTTATCACCCACACACAGAACACTTTTATCACTCACACATAGAACACTGTTATCACTCACACCTGCAGCACATTTATCATCCACGCACAGAACACTGTTCTCACCCACATACTGAACACTGTTATCACCCACACACTCAACACTTTTATCACTCACCCATAGAACACTGTTATCACTCATACATGCTGCACAATCATCACTCACGCGCACGACACTGTTATCACCCACACACAGAACACATTTATCATCCAATCACAGAACACTGTTATCACACACACACAGAACACTCTTATCATCCACACACAGAACACGGTTATCACCCACACACACAACACTGTTATCACCCACACACAGAACACTGTTATCATCCACTCACAGAACACTGTTATCATCCACACACACACAACAATGTTATCACCCACATCGATACACTCTTATCACTCACACACAGAACACTGTTATCACTCACACACAGAACACTGTTATCACCCACACACACAACACTGTTATCACCCACACACAGAACACAGTTATCACCCACACACAGAACACTGTTATCAGACACACACACAACACTGTTATCACCCACACACACAACATTTTTATCACCCACACGCACACAACACTGTTATCATCCAAATCCAGAACACTTTTATCACCCGCACACACAACACTGTTATCACTCACACATAAAACGCTGTTATCACCCACACACACAACACTGTCATCGCTCACACATTAAACCCTGTTATCACTCATACATGCTGCACAGTTATCACCCACGCACACAACACTGTTATCACCCACTCCCAGAACAGATTTATCATCCACTCACAGAACACTGTTATCACACACACACAGAACAGTGTTATCATCCACACACAGAACACAGTTATCACCCACACACAGAACACTGTTATCACACACACACACAACACTGTTATCACACACACACACAACATTGTTATCACCCACACAAACACAACACTGTTATCACCTACATCGAGAACACTGTTATCATCCACACACAGAACACTGTTATCATCCACACACACACAACAATGTTATCACCCACATCCATACACTATTATCATCCACACACAGAACACGGTTATCACCCACACACCGAACACTGTTATCACAAACACACACAACACTGTTATCACTGACAATAGAACACTGTTATCACTCACACCTGCAGCACATTTATCAGCCCCGCACAGAACACTGTTATCACCCACACCCAGAACACTGTTATCACCCACACACACAACACTTTTATCACTCACACATAGAACACTGTTATCACTCACACCTGCAGCACATTTATCACCCACGCACAGAACACTGTTATCACCCACACACACAACACTTTTATCACTCACACATAGATCACTGTTATCACTCACACCTGCAGCACATTTATCACCCACGCACAGAACACTGTTATCACCCACATACTGAACACTGTTATCACCCACACACTCAACACTTTTATCACTCACCCATAGAACATTGTTATCACTCATACATGCTGCACAGTTATCACTCACGCGCACGACACTGTTATCACCCACACACAGAACACATTTATCATCCAATCACAGAACACTGTTATCACACACACACAGAACACTCTTATCATCCACACACAGAACACGGTTATCACCCACACACACAACACTGTTATCACCCACACACAGAACACAGTTATCATCCACTCACAGAACACTTTTATCTCCCACACAGAACACTGTTATCCCCCACACACACTACACTGTTATCACCCACACACAGAACACTGTTATCATCCACTCACAGAACACTGTAATCACCCACACAGAACACTGTTATCTCCCACACACACAACACTGTTATCACCCACTCGCACACAACACTGTTATCACCTACATCCAGAACACTGTTATCATCCACACAGAGAACACTGTTATCATCCACACACACACAACAATGTTATCACCCACATCGATACACTGTTATCACCCACACACAGAACACTGTTATCACTCACACACAGAACACTGTTATCACCCACACACGGAACACTGTTATCACCCACACACACAACACTGTTATCACTCACACACACAATACTGTTATCACTCACACATAGAACACAGTTTTAACTCACACCTGCAGCAAAGTTATCACCCACGCACTCAACACTGTTATCACCCACACCCAGAAGACTGTTATCACCCACACACAGAACACTGTTATCACCCACACACAGAACACTGTTATCACCACACACGGAACACCGTTAACACCCACGCACACAACACTGTTATCATCCACTCCCAGAACATATTTATCATCCACTCACAGAACGCTGTTATCACACACACACAGAACACTGTTATCATCCACACACACAGCACGGTTATCACCCACACACACACAACACTATTATCACCCACACACAGAACACAGTTATCACCCACACACAGATAATTGTTGTCAGACACACACACAACACTGTTATCACCCACACACACAACATTTTTATCACCCACACGCACACAACACTGTTATCACCCACATCCAGAACACTTTTATCACCCACACACACAACACTGTTATCACTCACACATAAAACGCTGTTATCACCCACACACACAACACTGTTATCACTCACACATTAAACACTGTTATCACTCATACATGCTGCACAGTTATCACCCACGCACACAACACTGTTATCACCCACTCCCAGAACATATTTATCATCCACTCACAGAACACTGTTATCACACACACGCAGAACACTGTTATCATCCACACACACACCACGGTTATCACCCACACACACAACACTGTTATCACCCACACACAGAACACTGTTATCATCCACTCACAGAACACTGTTATCACCCACACACAGAACAGTGTTATCATCCACACACACAACACGGTTATCACCCACACACACACAACACTGTTATCATCCACACACAGAACACAGTTATCACCCACACACAGAACACTGTTATCACCCACACACACAACACTGTTATCACACACACACACAACATTGTTATCACCCACACAAACACAACACTGTTATCACCTACATCCAGAACACTGTTATCATCCACACACAGAACACTGTTATCATCCACACACACACAACAATGTTATCACCCACATCCATACACTATTATCATCCACACACAGAACACGGTTATCACCCACACACCGAACACTGTTATCACAAACACACACAACACTGTTATCACTCACAATAGAACACTGTTATCACACACACCTGCAGCACAGTTATCAGCCCCGCACAGAACACTGTTATCACCCACACCCAGAACACTGTTATCGCCCACACATACAACACTTTTATCACTCACACATAGAACACTGTTATCACTCACACCTGCAGCACATTTATCACCCACGCACAGAACACTGTTATCACCCACACACACAACACTTTTATCACTCACACATAGATCACTGTTATCACTCACACCTGCAGCACATTTATCACCCACGCATAGAACACTGTTATCACCTACATACTGAACACTGTTATCACCCACACACTCAACACTTTTATCACTCACCCATAGAACACTGTTATCACTCATACATGCTGCACAGTTATCACTCACGCGCACGACACTGTTATCATCCACACACAGAACACATTTATCATCCAATCACAGAACACTGTTATCACACACACACAGAACACTCTTATCATCCACACACAGAACACGGTTATCACCCACACACACAACACTGTTATCACCCACACACAGAACACTGTTATCATCCACTCACAGAACACTGTTATCACCCACACAGAACACTGTTATCTCCCACACACACAACACTGTTATTACCCACACACAGAACACTGTTAGCATCCACTCACAGAACACTGTAATCACCCACACAGAACACTGTTATCACCCACACACACAACACTGTTATCACCCAAACGCACACAACACTGTTATCACCTACATCCAGAACACTGTTATCATCCACACACAGAACACTGTTATCATCCACACACACACAACAATGTTATCACCCACATCCATACACTGTTATCACCCACACACAGAACACTGTTATCACCCACACACAGAACACTGTTGTCACCCACACACGAAACACCGTTATCACCCACACACACAACACTGTTATCACTCACACACACAATACTGTTATCACTCACACATAGAACACTGTTTTAACTCACACCTGCAGCACAGTTATCACCCACGCACTCAACACTGTTATCACCCACACCCAGAAGACTGTTATCACCCACACACAGAACACTGTTATCACCCACACACAGAACACTGTTATCACCACACACGGAACACCGTTATCACCCACGCACACAACACTGTTATCATCCACTCCCAGAACATATTTATCATCCACTCACAGAACACTGTTATCACACACACACAGAACACTGTTGTCATCCACTCAAAGAACACTGTAATCACCCACACAGAGCACTGTTATCTCCCACACACACAACACTGTTATCACCCAAACGCACACAACACTGTTATCACCTACATCCAGAACACTGTTATCATCCACACACAGAACACTGTTATCATCCACACACACACAACAATGTTATCACCCACATCCATACACTGTTATCACCCACACACAGAACACTGTTATCACCCACACACAGAACACTGTTATCACCCACACACGGAACACTGTTATCACCCACACACACAACACTGTTATCACTCACACACACAATACTGTTATCACTCACACATAGAACACTGTTTTAACTCACACCTGCAGCACAGTTATCACCCACGCACTCGACACTGTTATCACCCACACCCAGAAGACTGTTATCACCCACACACAGAACACTGTTATCACCCACACACACAACACTGTTATCACCACACACGGAACACCGTTATCACCCACGCACACAACACTGTTATCACCCACTCCCAGAACATATTTATCATTCACTCACAGAACACTGTTAGCATCCACTCACAGAACACTGTAATCACCCACACAGAACACTGTTATCACCCACACACACAACACTGTTATCACCCAAACGCACACAACACTGTTATCACCTACATCCAGAACACTGTTATCATCCACACACAGAACACTGTTATCATCCACACACACACAACAATGTTATCACCCACATCCATACACTGTTATCACCCACACACAGAACACTGTTATCACCCACACACAGAACACTGTTATCACCCACACACGAAACACCGTTATCACCCACACACACAACACTGTTATCACTCACACACACAATACTGTTATCACTCACACATAGAACACTGTTTTAACTCACACCTGCAGCACAGTTATCACCCACGCACTCAACACTGTTATCACCCACACCCAGAAGACTGTTATCACCCACACACAGAACACTGTTATCACCCACACACACAACACTGTTATCACCACACACGGAACACCGTTATCACCCACGCACACAACACTGTTATCATCCGCTCCCAGAACATATTTATCATCCACTCACAGAACACTGTTATCATCCACACGCACAACACGGTTATCACCCACACACACAACACTGTTATCACCCACACACAGAACACTGTTATCATCCACTCACAGAACACTGTTATCACCCACACACAGAACACTGTTAACACCCACACACGGAACACTGTTATCACCCACACACACAACACTGTTATCATCCACTCCCAGAACATATTTATCATCCACTCACAGAACACTGTTATCACACACACACAGAACACTGTTATCATCCACACACACAACACGGTTATCACCCACACACACAACACTGTTATCACCCACACACAGAACACTGTTATCATCCACTCACAGAACACTGCTATCACCCACACACAGAACACTGTTATCACCCACACACGGAACACTGTTATCACCCACACACACAACACTGTTATCACTCACACACACAATACTGTTATCACTCACACATAGAACACTGTTTTAACTCACACCTGCAGCAAAGTTATCACCCACGCACTCAACACTGTTATCACCCACACCCAGAAGACTGTTATCACCCACACACAGAACACTGTTATCACCCACACACACAACACTGTTATCACCACACACGGAACACCGTTATCACCCACGCACACAACACTGTTATCATCCACTCCCAGAACATATTTATCATCCACTCACAGAACACTGTTATCACACACACACAGAACACTGTTATCATCCACACACACAACACGGTTATCACCCACACACACACAACACTATTATCACCCACACAGAGAACACAGTTATCACCCACACACAGAACATTGTTGTCAGACACACACACAACACTGTTATCACCCACACACAACATTTTTATCACCCACACGCACACAACACTGTTATCACCCACATCCAGAACACTTTTATCAACCACACACACAACACTGTTATCACTCACTCATAAAACGCTGTTATCACCCACACACACAACACTGTTATCACTCACACATTAAACACTGTTATCACTCATACATACTGCACAGTTATCACCCACGCACACAACACTGTTATCACCCACTCCCAGAACACATTTATCATCCACTCACAGAACACTGTTATCACACACACGCAGAACACTGTTATCATCCACACACACACCACGGCTATCACCCACACACACAACACGGTTATCACCCACACACCGAACACTGTTATCACAAACACACACAACACTGTTATCACTCACAATAGAACACTGTTATCACACACACCTGCAGCACAGTTATCAGCCCCGCACAGAACACTGTTATCACCCACACCCAGAACACTGTTATCGCCCACACATACAACACTTTTATCACTCACACATAGAACACTGTTATCACTCACACCTGCAGCACATTTATCACCCACGCACAGAACACTGTTATCACCCACACACACAACACTTTTATCACTCACACATAGATCACTGTTATCACTCACACCTGCAGCACATTTATCACCCACGCATAGAACACTGTTATCACCTACATACTGAACACTGTTATCACCCACACACTCAACACTTTTATCACTCACCCATAGAACACTGTTATCACTCATACATGCTGCACAGTTATCACTCACGCGCACGACACTGTTATCATCCACACACAGAACACATTTATCATCCAATCACAGAACACTGTTATCACACACACACAGAACACTCTTATCATCCACACACAGAACACGGTTATCACCCACACACACAACACTGTTATCACCCACACACAGAACACTGTTATCATCCACTCACAGAACACTGTTATCACCCACACAGAACACTGTTATCTCCCACACACACAACACTGTTATTACCCACACACAGAACACTGTTAGCATCCACTCACAGAACACTGTAATCACCCACACAGAACACTGTTATCACCCACACACACAACACTGTTATCACCCAAACGCACACAACACTGTTATCACCTACATCCAGAACACTGTTATCATCCACACACAGAACACTGTTATCATCCACACACACACAACAATGTTATCACCCACATCCATACACTGTTATCACCCACACACAGAACACTGTTATCACCCACACACAGAACACTGTTGTCACCCACACACGAAACACCGTTATCACCCACACACACAACACTGTTATCACTCACACACACAATACTGTTATCACTCACACATAGAACACTGTTTTAACTCACACCTGCAGCACAGTTATCACCCACGCACTCAACACTGTTATCACCCACACCCAGAAGACTGTTATCACCCACACACAGAACACTGTTATCACCCACACACAGAACACTGTTATCACCACACACGGAACACCGTTATCACCCACGCACACAACACTGTTATCATCCACTCCCAGAACATATTTATCATCCACTCACAGAACACTGTTATCACACACACACAGAACACTGTTGTCATCCACTCAAAGAACACTGTAATCACCCACACAGAGCACTGTTATCTCCCACACACACAACACTGTTATCACCCAAACGCACACAACACTGTTATCACCTACATCCAGAACACTGTTATCATCCACACACAGAACACTGTTATCATCCACACACACACAACAATGTTATCACCCACATCCATACACTGTTATCACCCACACACAGAACACTGTTATCACCCACACACAGAACACTGTTATCACCCACACACGGAACACTGTTATCACCCACACACACAACACTGTTATCACTCACACACACAATACTGTTATCACTCACACATAGAACACTGTTTTAACTCACACCTGCAGCACAGTTATCACCCACGCACTCAACACTGTTATCACCCACACCCAGAAGACTGTTATCACCCACACACAGAACACTGTTATCACCCACACACACAACACTGTTATCACCACACACGGAACACCGTTATCACCCACGCACACAACACTGTTATCACCCACTCCCAGAACATATTTATCATTCACTCACAGAACACTGTTAGCATCCACTCACAGAACACTGTAATCACCCACACAGAACACTGTTATCACCCACACACACAACACTGTTATCACCCAAACGCACACAACACTGTTATCACCTACATCCAGAACACTGTTATCATCCACACACAGAACACTGTTATCATCCACACACACACAACAATGTTATCACCCACATCCATACACTGTTATCACCCACACACAGAACACTGTTATCACCCACACACAGAACACTGTTATCACCCACACACGAAACACCGTTATCACCCACACACACAACACTGTTATCACTCACACACACAATACTGTTATCACTCACACATAGAACACTGTTTTAACTCACACCTGCAGCACAGTTATCACCCACGCACTCAACACTGTTATCACCCACACCCAGAAGACTGTTATCACCCACACACAGAACACTGTTATCACCCACACACACAACACTGTTATCACCACACACGGAACACCGTTATCACCCACGCACACAACACTGTTATCATCCGCTCCCAGAACATATTTATCATCCACTCACAGAACACTGTTATCATCCACACGCACAACACGGTTATCACCCACACACACAACACTGTTATCACCCACACACAGAACACTGTTATCATCCACTCACAGAACACTGTTATCACCCACACACAGAACACTGTTAACACCCACACACGGAACACTGTTATCACCCACACACACAACACTGTTATCATCCACTCCCAGAACATATTTATCATCCACTCACAGAACACTGTTATCACACACACACAGAACACTGTTATCATCCACACACACAACACGGTTATCACCCACACACACAACACTGTTATCACCCACACACAGAACACTGTTATCATCCACTCACAGAACACTGCTATCACCCACACACAGAACACTGTTATCACCCACACACGGAACACTGTTATCACCCACACACACAACACTGTTATCACTCACACACACAATACTGTTATCACTCACACATAGAACACTGTTTTAACTCACACCTGCAGCAAAGTTATCACCCACGCACTCAACACTGTTATCACCCACACCCAGAAGACTGTTATCACCCACACACAGAACACTGTTATCACCCACACACACAACACTGTTATCACCACACACGGAACACCGTTATCACCCACGCACACAACACTGTTATCATCCACTCCCAGAACATATTTATCATCCACTCACAGAACACTGTTATCACACACACACAGAACACTGTTATCATCCACACACACAACACGGTTATCACCCACACACACACAACACTATTATCACCCACACAGAGAACACAGTTATCACCCACACACAGAACATTGTTGTCAGACACACACACAACACTGTTATCACCCACACACACAACATTTTTATCACCCACACGCACACAACACTGTTATCACCCACATCCAGAACACTTTTATCAACCACACACACAACACTGTTATCACTCACTCATAAAACGCTGTTATCACCCACACACACAACACTGTTATCACTCACACATTAAACACTGTTATCACTCATACATACTGCACAGTTATCACCCACGCACACAACACTGTTATCACCCACTCCCAGAACACATTTATCATCCACTCACAGAACACTGTTATCACACACACGCAGAACACTGTTATCATCCACACACACACCACGGCTATCACCCACACACACAACACTGTTATCACCCACACACAGAACACTGTTATCATCCACTCACAGAACACTGTTATCACCCACACACAGAACACTGTTATCATCCACTCACAGAACACTGTAATCACCCACACAGAACACTATTATCACCCATACACACAACACTGTTATCACCCACTCCCAGAACATATTTATCATCCACTCACAGAACACTGTTATCACACACACACAGAACAGTGTTATCATCCACACACACAACACGGTTCTCACCCACACACACACAACACTGTTATCATCCACACACAGAACACAGTTATCACCCACACACAGAACACTGTTATCACCCACACACACAACACTGTTATCACACACACACAAAACATTGTTATCACCCACACAAACACCACACTGTTATCACCTACATCCAGAACACTGTTATCATCCACACACAGAACACTGTTATCATCCACACACACACAACAATGTTATCACCCACATCCATACACTATTATCATCCACACACAGAACACGGTTATCACCCACACACCGAACACTGTTATCACAAACACACACAACACTGTTATCATTCACAACAGAACACTGTTATCACTCACACCTGCAGCACAGTTATCAGCCCCGCACAGAACACTGTTATCACCCACACCCAGAACACTGTTATCGCCCACACACACAACACTTTTATCACTCACACATAGAACACTGTTATCACTCACACCTGCAGCACATTTATCACCCACGCACAGAACACTGTTATCACCCACACACACAACACTTTTATCACTCACACATAGATCACTGTTATCACTCACACCTGCAGCATATTTATCACCCACGCACAGAACACTGTTATCACCTACATACTGAACACTGTTATCACCCACACACTCAACACTTTTATGACTCACCCATAGAACACTGTTATCACTCATACATGCTGCACAGTTATCACTCACGCGCACGACACTGTTATCACCCACACACAGAACATATTTATCATCCAATCACAGAACACTGTTATCACACACACACAGAACACTCTTATCATCCACACACAGAACACGGTTATCACCCACACACACAACACTGTTATCACCCACACACAGAACACTGTTATCATCCACTCACACAACACTGTTATAACCCACACACAGAACATGGTTATCATCCACTCAAAGAACACTGTAATCACCCACACAGAACACTGTTATCTCCCACACACACAACACTGTTATCACCCAAACGCACACAACACTGTTATCACCTACATCCAGAACACTGTTATCATCCACACACAGAACACTGTTATCATCCACACACACACAACAATGTTATCACCCACATCCATACACTGTTATCACCCACACACAGAACACTGTTATCACCCACACACAGAACACTGTTATCACCCACACACGGAACACTGTTATCACCCACACACACAACACTGTTATCACTCACACACACAATACTGTTATCACTCACACATAGAACACTGTTTTAACTCACACCTGCAGCACAGTTATCACCCACGCACTCAACACTGTTATCACCCACACCCAGAAGACTGTTATCACCCACACACAGAACACTGTTATCACCCACACACACAACACTGTTATCACCACACACGGAACACCGTTATCACCCACGCACACAACACTGTTATCATCCACTCCCAGAACATATTTATCATCCACTCACAGAACACTGTTATCACACACACAGAACACTGTTATCATCCACACACACAACACGGTTATCACCCACACACACACAACACTATTATCACCCACACACAGAACACAGTTATCACCCACACACAGAACATTGTTGTCAGACACACACACAACACTGTTATCACCCACACACACAACATTTTTATCACCCACACGCACACAACACTGTTATCACCCACATCCAGAATACTTTTATCAACCACACACACAACACTGTTATCACTCACACATAAAACGCTGTTATCACCCACACACACAACACTGTTATCACTCACACATTAAACACTGTTATCACTCATACATGCTGCACAGTTATCACCCACGCACACAACACTGTTATCACCCACTCCCAGAACATATTTATCATCCACTCACAGAACACTGTTATCACAAACACGCAGAACACTGTTATCATCCACACACACACCACGGTTATCACCCACACACACAACACTGTTATCACCCACACACAGAACACTGTTATCATCCACTCACAGAACACTGTTATCACCCACACACAGAACACTTATCATCCACTCACAGAACACTGTAATCACCCACACAGAACACTATTATCACCCATACACACAACACTGTTATCACCCACACACACACAACACTGTTATCATCCACACACAGAACACAGTTATCACCCACACACAGAACACTGTTATCACCCACACACACAACACTGTTATCACACACACACAAAACATTGTTATCACCCACACAAACACCACACTGTTATCACCTACATCCAGAACACTGTTATCATCCACACACAGAACACTGTTATCATCCACACACACACAACAATGTTATCACCCACATCCATACACTATTATCATCCACACACAGAACACGGTTATCACCCACACACCGAACACTGTTATCACAAACACACACAACACTGTTATCATTCACAACAGAACACTGTTATCACTCACACCTGCAGCACAGTTATCAGCCCCGCACAGAACACTGTTATCACCCACACCCAGAACACTGTTATCGCCCACACACACAACACTTTTATCACTCACACATAGAACACTGTTATCACTCACACCTGCAGCACATTTATCACCCACGCACAGAACACTGTTATCACCCACACACACAACACTTTTATCACTCACACATAGATCACTGTTATCACTCACACCTGCAGCATATTTATCACCCACGCACAGAACACTGTTATCACCTACATACTGAACACTGTTATCACCCACACACTCAACACTTTTATGACTCACCCATAGAACACTGTTATCACTCATACATGCTGCACAGTTATCACTCACGCGCACGACACTGTTATCACCCACACACAGAACATATTTATCATCCAATCACAGAACACTGTTATCACACACACACAGAACACTCTTATCATCCACACACAGAACACAGTTATCACCCACACACACAACACTGTTATCACCCACACACAGAACACTGTTATCATCCACTCACACAACACTGTTATAACCCACACACAGAACATGGTTATCATCCACTCAAAGAACACTGTAATCACCCACACAGAACACTGTTATCTCCCACACACACAACACTGTTATCACCCAAACGCACACAACACTGTTATCACCTACATCCAGAACACTGTTATCATCCACACACAGAACACTGTTATCATCCACACACACACAACAATGTTATCACCCACATCCATACACTGTTATCACCCACACACAGAACACTGTTATCACCCACACACAGAACACTGTTATCACCCACACACGGAACACTGTTATCACCCACACACACAACACTGTTATCACTCACACACACAATACTGTTATCACTCACACATAGAACACTGTTTTAACTCACACCTGCAGCACAGTTATCACCCACGCACTCAACACTGTTATCACCCACACCCAGAAGACTGTTATCACCCACACACAGAACACTGTTATCACCCACACACACAACACTGTTATCACCACACACGGAACACCGTTATCACCCACGCACACAACACTGTTATCATCCACTCCCAGAACATATTTATCATCCACTCACAGAACACTGTTATCACACACACACAGAACACTGTTATCATCCACACACACAACACGGTTATCACCCACACACACACAACACTATTATCACCCACACACAGAACACAGTTATCACCCACACACAGAACATTGTTGTCAGACACACACACAACACTGTTATCACCCACACACACAACATTTTTATCACCCACACGCACACAACACTGTTATCACCCACATCCAGAATACTTTTATCAACCACACACACAACACTGTTATCACTCACACATAAAACGCTGTTATCACCCACACACACAACACTGTTATCACTCACACATTAAACACTGTTATCACTCATACATGCTGCACAGTTATCACCCACGCACACAACACTGTTATCACCCACTCCCAGAACATATTTATCATCCACTCACAGAACACTGTTATCACAAACACGCAGAACACTGTTATCATCCACACACACACCATGGTTATCACCCACACACACAACACTGTTATCACCCACACACAGAACACTGTTATCATCCACTCACAGAACACTGTTATCACCCACACACAGAACACTTATCATCCACTCACAGAACACTGTAATCACCCACACAGAACACTATTATCACCCATACACACAACACTGTTATCACCCACACACACACAACACTGTTATCACCTACATCCAGAACACTGTTATCATCCACAGACACACAACAATGTTATCACCCACATCGATACACTGTTATCACCCACACACAGAACACTGTTATCACCCACACACGGAACACTGTTATCACCCACACACACAACACTGTTATCACTCACACACACAATACTGTTATCACTCACACATAGAACACTGTTATCACTCATACATGCTGCACAGTTATCACCCACGCACTCAACACTGTTATCACCCACACCCAGAAGACTGTTATCACCCACACACAGAACACTGTTATCACCCACACACAGAACACTGTTATCACCACACACGGAACACCGTTATCACCCACGCACACAACACTGTTATCATCCACTCCCAGAACATATTTATCATCCACTCACAGAACACTGTTATCACACACACACAGAACACTGTTGTCATCCACTCAAAGAACACTGTAATCACCCACACAGAGCACTGTTATCTCCCACACACACAACACTGTTATCACCCACACACAGAACACTGTTATCATCCACTCACAGAACACTGTTATCACCCACACACAGAACACTTATCGTCCACTCGCAGAACACTGTAATCACCCACACAGAACACTATTATCACCCATACACACAACACTGTTATCACCCACATACACAATACTGTTATCACTCACACATAGAACACTGTTATCACTCATACATGCTGCACAGTTATCACCCACGCACTCAACACTGTTATCACCCACACCCAGACGACTGTTATCACCCACACACAGTACACTGTTATCACCCACACACAGAACACTGTTATCACCACACACGGAACACCGTTATCACCCACGCACACAACACTGTTATCATCCACTCCCAGAACATATTTATCATCCACTCACAGAACACTGTTATCACACACACACAGAACACTGTTATCATCCACACACACAACACGGTTATCACCCACACACACACAACACTATTATCACCCACACACAGAACACAGTTATCACCCACACACAGAACACTGTTGTCAGACACACACACAACACTGTTATCACCCACACACACAACATTTTTATCACCCACACGCACACAACACTGTTATCACTCACACATAAAACGCTGTTATCACCCACACACACAACACTGTTATCACTCACACATTAAACACTGTTATCACTCATACATGCTGCACAGTTATCACCCACGCACACAACACTGTTATCACCCACTCCCAGAACATATTTATCATCCACTCACAGAACACTGTTATCACACACACACAGAACACTGTTATCATCCACACACACAACACGGTTATCACCCACACACACAACAATGTTATCACCCACACACAGAACACTGTTATCATCCACTCACAGAACACTGTTATCACCCACACACAGAACACTGTTATCACCCACACACGGAACACTGTTATCACCCACACACACAACACTGTTATCACTCACACACACAATACTGTTATCACTCACACATAGAACACTGTTTTAACTCACACCTGCAGCACAGTTATCACCCACGCACTCAACACTGTTATCACCCACACCCAGAAGACTGTTATCACCCACACACAGAACACTGTTATCACCCACACACACAACACTGTTATCACCACACACGGAACACCGTTATCACCCACGCACACAACACTGTTATCATCCACTCCCAGAACATATTTATCATCCACTCACAGAACACTGTTATCACACACACACAGAACACTGTTATCATCCACACACACAACACGGTTATCACCCACACACACACAACACTATTATCACCCACACAGAGAACACAGTTATCACCCACACACAGAACATTGTTGTCAGACACACACACAACACTGTTATCACCCACACACACAACACTGTTATCACCACACACGGAACACCGTTATCACCCACGCACACAACACTGTTATCATCCACTCCCAGAACATATTTATCATCCACTCACAGAACACTGTTATCACACACACACAGAACACTGGTATCATCCACACACACAACACGGTTATCACCCACACACACACAACACTATTATCACCCACACAGAGAACACAGTTATCACCCACACACAGAACATTGTTGTCAGACACACACACAACACTGTTATCACCCACACACACAACATTTTTATCACCCACACGCACACAACACTGTTATCACCCACAACCAGAACACTTTTATCACCCCCACACACAACACTGTTATCACTCACACATAAAACGCTGTTATCACCCACACACACAACACTGTTATCACTCACACATTAAACACTGTTATCACTCATACATGCTGCACAGTTATCACCCACGCACACAACACTGTTATCACCCACTCCCAGAACATATTTATCATCCACTCACAGAACACTGTTATCACACACACGCAGAACACTGTTATCATCCACACACACACCACGGTTATCACCCACACATACACAACACTGTTATCACCCACACACAGAACACTGTTATCATCCACTCACAGAACACTGTTATCACCCACACACAGAACACTGTTATCATCCACTCACAGAACTTTGTAATCACCCACACAGAACACTATTATCACCCATACGCACAACACTGTTATCAACCACTCCCAGAACATATTTATCATCCACTCACAGTACACTGTTATCACACACACACAGAACAGTGTTATCATCCACACACACAACACGGTTCTCACCCACACACACACAACACTGTTATCATCCACACACAGAACACAGTTATCACCCACACACAGAACACTGTTATCACCCACACACTCAACACTGTTATCACACACACACACAACATTGTTATCACCCACACAAACACAACACTGTTATCACCTACATCCAGAACACTGTTATCATCCACACACAGAACACTGTTATCATCCACACACACACAACAATGTTATCACCCACATCCATACACTATTATCATCCACACACATGACACGGTTATCACCCAGACACCGAACACTGTTATCACAAACACACACAACACTGTTATCACTCACAATAGAACACTGTTATCACTCACACCTGCAGCACATTTATCAGCCCCGCACAGAACACTGTTATCACCCACACCCAGAACACTGTTATCACCCACACACACAACATTTTTATCACTCACACATAGAACACTGTTATCACTCACACCTGCAGCACATTTATCACCGACGCACAGAACACTGTTATCACCCACACACACAACACTTTTATCACTCACACATATATCACTGTTATCACTCACACCTGCAGCACATTTATCACCCACGCACAGAACACTGTTATCACCCACATACTGAACACTGTTATCACCCACACACTCAACACTTTTATCACTCACCCATAGAACACTGTTATCACTCATACATGCTGCACAGTTATCACTCACGCGCACGACACTGTTATCACCCACACACAGAACACATTTATCATCCAATCACAGAACACTGTTATCACACACACACAGAACACTGTTATCACCACACACGGAACACCGTTATCACCCACGCACACAACACTGTTATCATCCACACACACAACACGGTTATCACCCACACACACACAACACTATTATCACACACACACAGAACACAGTTATCACCCACACACAGAACATTGTTGTCAGACACACACACACAACACTATTATCACACACACACAGAACACAGTTATCACCCACACACAGAACATTGTTGTCAGACACACACACAACACTGTTATCACCCACACACACAACATTTTTATCACCCACACGCACACAACACTGTTATCACCCACATCCAGAACACTTTTATCACCCACACACACAACACTGTTATCACTCACACATAAAACGCTGTTATCACCCACACACACAACACTGTTATCACTCACACATTAAACACTGTTTTAACTCACACCTGCAGCAGTTATCACCCACGCACTCAACACTGTTATCACCCACACCCAGAAGACTGTTATCACCCACACACAGAACACTGTTATCACCCACACACAGAACACTGTTATCACCCACACACACAACACTGTTATCATCCACTCCCAGAACATATTTATCATCCACTCACAGAACACTGTTATCACACACACACAGAACACTGTTATCATCCACACACACAACACGGTTATCACCCACACACACACAACACTATTATCACCCACACACAGAACACAGTTATCACCCACACACAGAACACTGTTGTCAGACACACACACAACACTGTTATCACCCACACACACAACATTTTTATCACCCACACGCACACAACACTGTTATCACCCACATCCAGAACACTTTTATCACCCACACACACAACACTGTTACCACTCACACATAAAACGCTGTTATCACCCACACACACAACACTGTTATCACTCACACATTAAACACTGTTATCACTCATACATGCTGCACAGTTATCACCCACGCACACAACACTGTTATCACCCACTCCCAGAACATATTTATCATCCACTCACAGAACACTGTTATCACACACACACAGAACACTGTTATCATCCACACACACAACACGGTTATCACCCACACACACAACAATGTTATCACCCACACACAGAACACTGTTCTCATCCACTCACAGAACACTGTTATCACCCACACACAGAACACTGTTAACATCCACTCACAGAACACTGTAATCACCCACACAGAACACTATTATCACCCATACACACAACACTGTTATCACCCACACACACACAACACTGTTATCACGTACATCCAGAACACTGTTATCATCCACACACACACAACAATGTTATCACCCACATTGATACACTGTTAACACCCACACACAGAACACTGTTATCACCCACACACAGAACACTGTTATCACCCACACACGGAACACCGTTATCAACCACACACACAACATTGTTATCACTCACACACACACAACACTGTTATCACTCTCACATAGAACACTGTTTTAACTCACACCTGCAGCACAGTTATCACCCACGCACACAACACTGTTATCACCCACACACAGAACACTGTTATCACCACACACGGAACACCGTTATCACCCACGCACACAACACTGTTATCATCCACTCCCAGAACATATTTATCATCCACTCACAGAACACTGTTATCACACACACACAGAACACTGTTATCATCCACACACACAACACGGTTATCACCCACACACACACAACACTATTATCACCCACACAGAGAACACAGTTATCACCCACACACAGAACATTGTTGTCAGACACACACACAACACTGTTATCACCCACACACACAACATTTTTATCACCCACACGCACACAACACTGTTATCACCCACATCCAGAACACTTTTATCACCCCCACACACAACACTGTTATCACTCACACATAAAACGCTGTTATCACCCACACACACAACACTGTTATCACTCACACATTAAACACTGTTATCACTCATACATGCTGCACAGTTATCACCCACGCACACAACACTGTTATCACCCACTCCCAGAACATATTTATCATCCACTCACAGAACACTGTTATCACACACACGCAGAACACTGTTATCATCCACACACACACCACGGTTATCACCCACACACACAACACTGTTATCACCCACACACAGAACACTGTTATCATCCACTCACAGAACACTGTTATCACCCACACACAGAACACTGTTATCATCCACTCACAGAACACTGTAATCACCCACACAGAACTCTATTATCACCCATACACACAACACTGTTATCACCCACTCCCAGAACATATTTATCATCCACTCACAGAACACTGTTATCACACACACACAGAACAGTGTTATCATCCACACACACAACACGGTTATCACCCACACACACACAACACTGTTATCATCCACACACAGAACACAGTTATCACCCACACACAGAACACTGTTATCACCCACACACACAACACTGTTATCACACACACACACAACATTGTTATCACCCACACAAACACAACACTGTTATCACCTACATCCAGAACACTGTTATCATCCACACACAGAACACTGTTATCATCCACACACACACAACAATGTTATCACCCACATCCGTACACTAGTATCATCCACACACAGAACACGGTTATCACCCAGACACCGAACACTGTTATCACAAACACACACAACACTGTTATCACTCACAATAGAACACTGTTATCACTCACACCTGCAGTACATTTATCACCCCCGCACAGAACACTGTTATCACCCACACCCAGAACACTGTTATCACAAACACACACAACACTTTTATCACCCACACACAGAACACTGTTATCATCCTCTCACAGAACACTGTTATCACCCACACAGAACACTGTTATCTCCCACACACACAACACTGTAATCACCCACACACAGAACACTGTTATCATCCACTCACAGAACACTGTAATCACCCACACAGAACACTGTTATCTCCCACACA